>NW_019506639.1:0-844 GCF_002814215.2 Seriola lalandi dorsalis
AGTCATAAAAAACGTCATAGTATAGTAAGGCATAAAAAGTCATAGTATAGTAAGGCATAAAAAGTCATAAAAAACGTAATAGTATAGTAAGGCATAAAAAGAAAAAAAAAGTCATAGTATAGTAAGGCATAAAAAGTAAAAAAAAGTCATAGTATAGTAAGGCATAAAAAGTCATAAAAAACGTCATAGTATGGTAAGGTATAAAAAGTCATAAAAAACGTCATAGTATAGTAAGGTATAAAAAGTCATAAAAAACATCATAGTATAGTAAGGTATAAAAAGTCATAAAAAACGTCATAGTATAGTAAGGCATAAAAAGTCATAAAAAACGTCATAGTATAGTAAGGCATAAAAATTTGTAAAAAACATCATAGTATAGTAAGGTATAAAAAGTCATAGAATAGTAAGGCATAAAAAGTAAAAAAAAAAAAATCAGAGTATAGTAAGGTATAAAAAGTCATATTAAACGAATAGTAAGGCATTAAAAGTCAAAAAAAAAGTCAGAGTATAGTAAGGCATAAAAAGTCATAGTATAGTAAGGCATAAAAAGTAAAAAAAAAAAAATCAGAGTATAGTAAGGTATAAAAAGTCATATTAAACGTCATAGTATAGTAATGCATAAAAAGTCATAAAAAGTCATAGTATAGTAAGGCATAAAAAGTCATAGTATAGTAAGGTATAAAAAGTCATAATATAGTAAGGCATAAAAAGTCATAGTATAGTAAAGCATAGAAAGTCATAAAAAGTCATAGTATAGTAAGGTATAAAAAGTCATAGTATAATAAGGCATAAAAAGTCATAGTATAGTAAGGCATAAAAAGTCATAGAAACGTCATAGTATAGT
>NW_019506640.1:0-915 GCF_002814215.2 Seriola lalandi dorsalis
TAATGCCTTACTATACTATGACATTTTATCCCTTACTATACTATCACCTTTTTTTTGCAATTTTAAACCTTACTATACTATGATGTTTTTTGCCTTACTTTAGTATGACGTTTTTTGGCACTTTCATGCCTTACTATACTATGAGCTTTTTTTGCATTTTTATGACTTACTATACTATAATGTTTTTTGGCATTTTTATGCCTTGCTATACTATGACGTTTTGTACCCTACTATACTATAAGATTTTTTTGCATTTTTATGACTTACTATATATCAACTTTTTATACCTTACTATACTATGACTTTTTTTTGTATTTTTATGCCTTACTGTACTATAACGTTTTTTGGCATTTTTATGCCTTGCTATACTATGACGTTTTGTACCCTACTATACTATAAGATTTTTTTGCATTTTTATGACTTACTATATTTCAACTTTTTATGCCTTACTATACTATGACATTTTATCCCTTACTATACTATGACTTTTTTTTGCATTTTTATGCCTTACTATAGTATGACCTTTTTTTTTGCATTTTTATGACTTACTATATTTTTACTTTTTATGCCTTACTATACTATTACATTTTATACCTTACTATATTATGATGTTTTTTTTTTGCATTTTTTA
Source organism: Seriola lalandi dorsalis (assembly GCF_002814215.2). NCBI lineage: Eukaryota > Metazoa > Chordata > Actinopteri > Carangiformes > Carangidae > Seriola > Seriola lalandi. The sequence continues at coordinate 632 of NW_019506640.1, forward strand.
AGCCTTACTATACCATGACGTTTTATGCCTTACTATACTATGACGTTTTTTGGCATTTTTGTGCCTTACTATACTATGACGTTTTGTACCCTACTATACTATGAGATTTTTTTGCATTTTTATGACTTACTATATTTCAGCTTTTAATGCCTTACTATACTATGACATTTTATCCCTTACTATACTATCACCTTTTTTTTGCAATTTTAAACCTTACTATACTATGATGTTTTTTGCCTTACTTTAGTATGACGTTTTTTGGCACTTTCATGCCTTACTATACT
>NW_019506641.1:0-793 GCF_002814215.2 Seriola lalandi dorsalis
TAAAAGGTCATAAAAACCTCATAGTATGGTAAGGAATGTAACGACACAGTATAGTATGGCATAAAAATGTCAAAAAATGTCATAGTATAATATGGCATAAAAATGGCAAAAAACATCATAGTATAGTATGGCATAAAAGGTCAAAAAAACATAATTGTATATTAAGGCATAAAAGGTCATAAAAACCTCATAGTATGGTAAGGAATGAATCGACTTAGTATAGTATGGTATAAAAATGTCAAAAAATGTCATAGTATAATATGGCATAAAAATGGCAAAAAACATCATAGTATAGTATGGCATAAAACGTCAAAAAACATCATTGTATATTAAGGCATAAAAGGTCATAAGAACGTCATAGTATGGTAAGGAATGAATCGACATAGTATAGTATGGTATAAAAATGTCAAAAAATGTCATCGTATAATATGGCATAAAAATGCCAAAATACATCATAGTATAGTATGGCATAAAAGGTCAAAAAAACATCATTGTATATTAAGGCATAAAAGGTCATAAAAACCTCATAGTATGGTAAGGAATGAATCGACTTAGTATAGTATGGTATAAAAATGTCAAAAAATGTCAGTATAATATGGCATAAAAATGGCAAAAAACATCATAGTCTAGTATGGCATAAAACGTCAAAAAAACATCATTGTATATTAAGGCATAAAAGGTCATAAGAACGTCATAGTATGGTAAGGAATGTAACGACACAGTATAGTATGGTATAAAAATGTCAAAAAATGTCATAGTATAGTATGGCATAAAACGTCAAAAAAACATTATG
>NW_019506642.1:0-802 GCF_002814215.2 Seriola lalandi dorsalis
TATACCTTACTATACTATGTAGTTTTTATGACTTTTTATGCCTTACTATACTATGACTTTTTATACCTTACTATACTATGTAGTTTTTATGACTTTTTATGCCTTACTATACTATGACTTTTTATGCCTTACTATACTATGTAGTTTTTATGACTTTTTATGCCTTACTATACTATAACTTTTTTTGCCTTACTATACTATGACTTTTTATACCTTACTATACTATGACGTTTTTGTGACTTTTTATGCCTTACTATAGTAAGACGTTTTTATGACTTTTTATGCCTTACTATACTAAGACGTTTTTATTATTTTATATGCCTTACTATACCATGACTTTTTGTGCCTTACTATACTACGTCGTTTTTATGACTTTTTATACCTGACTGTACTATGTCGTTTTTATGACTTTTTATGCCTTACTATACTATGACATTTTCATGACTTTTTATGCCTCACTATACTATGTCGTTTTTGTGACTTTTTATGCCTTATTATACTATAACTTTTTGTACTTCACTATACTATGTCGTTTTTATGACTTTTTATGCCTTACTATACTATGACATTTTCATGACTTTTTATGCCTCACTATACTATGTCGTTTTTGTGACTTTTTATGCCTTATTATACTATAACTTTTTGTACTTCACTATACTATGACGTTTTTGTGACTTTTTATGGCTTACTATTTATATGTTGTTTTTATGACTTTTTATGCCTTATTATACTATGACTTTTTATGCCTTACTATACTATGACGTTTTTTGACTTTTTATGCCTTACTATAGTAAGACGTTTT
>NW_019506643.1:0-1019 GCF_002814215.2 Seriola lalandi dorsalis
GCTATTGAACAGGATTGCATTCTCAGGTGTAACTGATAACTTTATGACATGTAAACATGAAATCCATCATATTCTTCATGAATGCTACTCAAATAGACAGGAAAATTGATCCTGGAGTGTTCTGTGTAGAAGTCCCACTAAATGTGAGTGCTGAGATTTTGGACACACACAGACAGCTTTGACGAGGGAAAGAGCCGATCTAGGTGCTGGAAACGTTAAGACAGCGCTGTTGAACAGGATTGCATTCTCAGGTGTAACTGATAACTATATGACATGTAAACATGAAATCCATCATATTCTTCATGAATGCTACTCAAATAGACAGGAAAACCTATCCTGAAGTGTTCTGTATAGACAGGACAATGAGTGACAAAAACTCAGTTTTCAGACACAGAGAAAGCTTCTGACTAGGACTTAGAGCAGATCCTGACGTTTAATAGCGCTTTTCAACAGTTTTACCTTCTAAGGTGTAACTGATAACTTTATGACATGTAAACATGAAATCCATCATATTCTTCATGAATGCTAGTCAAATAGACAGTAAAACTTATCCTGAAGTGTTCTGTGTAGAAATCCACTAAATGTGAATCCTGAGATTTTGGAGACACACAGACAGCTATAACGAGGAAAAGAGACGATTTAGGTGCTGGAAACGTTAAAACAGCGCTGTTGAACAGGATTGCATTCTCAGGTGTAACTGATAACTTTATGACATGTAAACATCAAATCCATCATATTCTTCATGAATGCTACTCAAATAGACAGGAAAACTTATCCTGAAGTGTTCTGTGTAGAAATCCCACTAAATGTGAATCCTGAGATTTTGGAGACACACAGACAGCTATAACGAGGAAAAGGGCCGATTTAGGCGCTGGAAACGTTAAAACAGCGCTTTCTAACAGTATTGCATTCTCAGGTGTAACTGATAACTTTATGACATGTAAACATGAAATCCATCATATTCTTCATGAATGCTACTCAAATAGACAGGAAAACCTATCCTGAAGTGTTCTGTACAG
>NW_019506644.1:0-726 GCF_002814215.2 Seriola lalandi dorsalis
AAAAACAACATAGTATACTAAGGCATAAAAATGTCATTTTATACTAAGATATAAAATATCATAGAAATATCATTTTGTATTAAGGCATAAAAAAGTCAGTATAATTATGCATAAAAAGTAAAAAAAAGTCATAGTATAGTAAGGCATAAAATGTCAAAAAAATGCCATAGTATAATAAGGCATAAAAATTTCATTTTATTGTAAGATATAAAATATCGTAAAAATGTCATAGTGTATTAAGGCATAAAAAAGTCAGTATAATTAGGCATAAAAAGTCAAAAAAAAGTCAATGTATAGTAAGGCATAAAATTTCGTAAAAATGTCATAGTATAATAAGGCATAAAAACAACATAGTATACTAAGGCATAAAAATGTCATTTTATACTAAGATATAAAATATCATAAAAATGTCATATTGTATTAAGGCATAAAAAAGTCAGTATAATTATGCATAAAAAGTTAAAAAAAAAGTCATAGTATAGTAAGGCATAAAATGTCAAAAAAATTCCATAGTATACTAAGGCATAAAATTTCAAAAAAATGTCATATTGTATTAAGCCATAAAAAAGTCAGTATAATTAGGCATAAAAAGTCAAAAAAAAGTCATAGTATAGTAAGGCATAAAATTTCGAAAAAATTCATAGTATAATAACGCATAAAAACAACATAGTATACTAAGGCATAAAAATGTCATTTTATACTAAGATATAAAATATCATAAAAATG
>NW_019506645.1:0-1202 GCF_002814215.2 Seriola lalandi dorsalis
CATATGATACAGTGACATTTTTTGGTATATTTATGCCTTGCAATACTATTTTATTTGATGCCTTACCATACTATACCTTTCTTATGACCTTTTATGCTTTAATATACTATGATGTTTTTTTGACATTTTATGCCATACTATACTATGTCGTTTTTTTGACATTTTATGCCATATGATACTATGACACTTGTTGGCATTTTTATGTCTTACTATACTATGTGAGTTAGTACCTTACCATACAATTACGTTTTAATGACCTTTTATACCATAATAAACTAAAATGTTTTATTGAGATTTTTATGCATTACAATACTATTTTATTTGATGCTTTACCATACTATGCCTTTCTTATGACCTTTTATGCCTTAATATACTATGACGTTTTTTTGACATTTTATGCCATATGATATTATAACGCTTTTTGGCATATTTATGCCTTACAAAACTATTTTATTTGATGCCTTACCATAATATGCCTTTCTTATGACCTTTTATGCCTTAATATACTATCATGTTTTTTTGACATTTTATGCCATACTATACTATGACGTTTTTTGACATTTTATGCCATATTATACTATGACGTTTTTTGGTATTTTTATGCCTTACAATACAATTTTTTTTAATGCTTTACCGTACTATGACTTGTTTATGACCTTTTATGCCTTAATTTACTATCATGTTTTTTTGACATTTTATGCCATACTATACTATGACGTTTTTTGAGATTTTATGCCATATGATACTGTGACGTTTTATCCGTATAATTATGCCTTGCAATACTATTTTATTTGATGCCTTACCATACTATGCCTTTCTTATGACCTTTTATGCCTTAATATACTATGACGTTTTTTGACATTTTATGCCATATGATATTATAACGCTTTTTGGCATATTTATGCCTTACAAAACTATTTTATTTGATGCCTTACCATAATATGCCTTTCTTATGACCTTTTATGCCTTAATATACTATCATGTTTTTTTGACATTTTATGCCATACTATACTATGACGTTTTTTGACATTTTATGCCATATTATACTATGACGTTTTTTGGTATTTTTATGCCTTACAATACAATTTTTTTTAATGCTTTACCGTACTATGACTTGTTTATGACCTTTTATGCCTTAATTTACTATCATGTTTTTTTGACATTTTATGCCATACTATACTATGACGTTTTTTGAGATTTTA
>NW_019506646.1:0-862 GCF_002814215.2 Seriola lalandi dorsalis
TCTCTCACACACACACACACACACACACACACACACACACACACACACACACACACACACACGACATTACATTGACTCTAACCTTAATCCAAACCTTAAAATATAATGATTTACTTTATGGGGATTTGCTTTGTTTCCCCATAATGTGACGTAGGTCCCCACAACATAAGTAATACCTGGACCACACACACACACACACACACACACACACACACACACACACACACACACACACACACACACACACACACACACACACAAACAAAGACAAACACACCCTCATTCCTGGAAAGCCATGCATCACTTATCAGGAACATATAAAACTCACACACAGGTCAATGTTAACTGCATCACGTTTCTGTGTGTGTGTGTGTGTGTGTGTGTGTGTGTGTGTGTGAGGGTCAGTATTTATGACAACAAAAAAAGTAATCATTCATCTGACTCACTGACTTCTGCTTTGTTACACAGACAAAAAACAGGAACAAACTCTGACATTAAAGTGTCTGAGTCTGTTTGTACGGGGTCAGATTAGGGTCAAAAAGAGTTTGAGCTTGTAAAGTGATCACAGAAGTTTGTAGCTGTAAATCAAACCTCGTAAACCTGTAAACATAAATATGAAATGGAAACACAAATCTTCTAAATGTGTCTTCACCTCAGTTCATGTCCGTTTGAGCCACTCACATCTTTCCACTGACCATAACAGAGAGTTAGAAACCTGCATCTTAAAGCTCCTCCAGTGTAAAGGTCTGTGTCCATGTGTAGTGTGATTATAGATCAGGTCTAGCTTCTATATTAATACTGTGAAAGTATCAAAGCCTCAGTCCACAGAGAAATGCTCACAGCCTGTATTCAGAAACTGAGC
>NW_019506647.1:0-730 GCF_002814215.2 Seriola lalandi dorsalis
GTATTAGATAAGTGTTCAGTGTGCCTACATATAAATGATGGTGGGTTTGATTATGTTTACAAATTGTTGATTGTATTAATTGTTGACAAATATAAGACATCTTTACCTTGAGTCACCAGCGAGCTTAGCCAGCAGCTGACTGGCCCTCACAATGGTCTCGGGCTGCTTCATGCGGTAATGTTTTTCCGCCGTCGCAGTGGAATGAGTGAGGTAGTCGGCCACCAGAGACTTCTCTGTGTCAGTCATCGTCCTGGTGGCCGTCTCGAAGAAGTCCAGGGAGTGCTTCCCATAGAGGCCCTTCTCTGCCATCAGCTTCCTGGCCGCCTTCTTCAACTGCACATCTGGGTTACTGCAATGTGGGAAAAGTGTTATAATTGTTATAGTAGTGAATTGTTGTTACATACTGAATATTTGTGATTCATGTGACTCACAATCAAAAACAAACAACGTCAGTGAAGTTGTGAAACTGAGATTCTCACCATTGAAAGATCTCGCCACTGCTGACAGAGGCAATGTCAGACTCGCTCTCACGAGTCTCAGTGGCCGCACTCTCGGGTGGCTGTGCGACCGCTGCCGCAACGTTGGCATTGGGCAGTGGTGGAGGGACACCAACCACCGTCATGTGCCGACGCTGCAGCTCCTCAATCAGCCTTTCAATTAAAGAAATAAAAAAACAGAATTTAGACAATCTTATTCAATACAATTTAAAAAATGTAATACATTTCAGAGA
>NW_019506648.1:0-428 GCF_002814215.2 Seriola lalandi dorsalis
ATCATTGTATAGTAAGGCATAAAAATGTCAAAAAACATCATAGTTTAGGATGGCGCAAAAATGTCACAGCATAGAAAAGCCTAAAAACAGGGTTTGAACCCTTGCCCTTCTCAGTGTGAGGCTATAGTCCTAACCATCGTACCACCATGCTGCTGGATTGCTAACTCATTGTATAGCAAGGTATATAAAATATCAGTATACTACTCTGGGAAATATCATAAAACGTCATAGTATTGTAAGGCACAAAACGTCACAGTATAGTAAGGCAAAAAAATGCCAAAAAAAGTCATATTATAGTAGAGCATAAAAATGTAAAAAAACGTCATAGTATTGTATGGCATAAAATTTCAAAAAAACATCATAGTATAATAAGGCATAAAAATGGCAAAAAACGTCATAGTATAGTCAGGCACAAAACGTCACAGTAT
>NW_019506649.1:0-496 GCF_002814215.2 Seriola lalandi dorsalis
ATCGAATTGGTTTGTAGTGTGTCTTTGGCCGTTTAGGTGAGTTTGTTTGTTTGTTTGTTTGTTTGTTTGTTTGATGTCTTGGAGAGTGGGGGGGGAGAGTTTAGCTCAAAAGGCATCTCTCCTTGACTCTACCTCCCTCATTCAAAATGGCCGCCACTTTCTCCAACTGTTTAGGGGAGTTTGTTTGCTGAATCTGCTTAATCTGTTAGTGCGTTTTGTCAGAGTTGATGATGGTGTTGTTTGTGGTAGCGTAGGCAAGATAAAGAAAATAGTCGTGGCGTGAGGAGCAGTGACGGCTGGCATTAGGGGAGTGACTCTGGGACGCCAGTGATCACCGTCTAGCCTCCTGGAGGTGTCGCGGGACCAACTAGACGAAACACTGGCGAAAGGAGGTTCCCACCTGATGACCCCAAAGACATGTTAGTTATCACTGCTCATTAGTCTGTACGGCTAAATTAATAGTTATCATAGGACATGTTAAGCTTAGGGAGCTATT
>NW_019506650.1:0-635 GCF_002814215.2 Seriola lalandi dorsalis
AAAACGTCACAGTATAGTAAGGCAAAAAAATGCCAAAAAAAGTCATATTATAGTAGAGCATAAAAATCGCAAAAAACGTCATAGTATTGTATGGCATAAAATTTAAAAAAAACATCATAGTATAATAAGGCATAAAAATGGCAAAAAACGTCATAGTATAGTCAGGCACAAAACGTCACAGTATAGTAAGGCATAAAAATGCCAAAAAAAGTCATATTCTAGTAGAGCATAAAAAGGTCAAAAAACGTCATAGTATTGTATGGCATAAAATTTCAAAAAAACATTATAGTATAATACGGCATAAAAATGGCAAAAAACGTCATAGTATAGTATGGCATAAAATTTCAAAAAATGTCATACTATACTAAGGCATAAAAATGACAAAAAAACGTCATAGTATAGTCAGGCGCAAAACGTCACAGTATAGTAAGGCATAAAAATGGCAAAAAACGTCATAGTATAGTATGGCATAAAATTTCAAAAAACGTCACAGTATAGTAAGGCAAAAAAATGCCAAAAAAAGTCATATTATAGTAGAGCATAAAAATCGCAAAAAACGTCATAGTATTGTATGGCATAAAATTTCAAAAAAACATCATAGTATAATAAGGCATAAAAATGGCAAAAAACGTCAT
>NW_019506652.1:0-626 GCF_002814215.2 Seriola lalandi dorsalis
TCGCTGAACCGAGGTTGTATATAGGACCTCAAACTGGTTATTTATTTGTAGCTGGGGAGCGCAGCTACCGGCACATGGATGGGTGGAAGTCCGCCGGGGGCACCCCGTCCTCCTCCACCGGCCTTCGGGCCTTGGGGACCGGTGGAGGACGATGGGAACACCTGCCTAGCCAGCCAGATCAGCCGAATCACCACTTAGATAGATGGGGTGGCAGGGTAGATAGGATAGATAGGGGGGTAGATAGGATAGATAGGGGGGTAGATAGGATAGATAGAGGGGTAGATAGGGCTGATAGAGTAGATAGGGGGGGTGGATAGGATAGATAGGGCTGATAGAGTAGATAGGGTAGATAGGATAGATAGGGCTGATAGGGCTGATAGGGTAGTTAGGGTAGATAGGATAGATAGGGTAGTTAGGGTAGATAGGATAGATAGGGCTGATAGAGTAGATAGGGTAGATAGGATAGATAGGGCTGATAGGGTAGTTAGAGGGGTAGATAGGGCTGATAGAGTAGTTAGAGGGGTAGATAGGGCTGATAGAGTAGTTAGAGGGGTAGATAGGGCTGATAGGGTAGTTAGAGGGATAGATAGGGCTGATAGGGTAGTTAGGGTAGATAGGCCACAAAC
>NW_019506652.1:646-1364 GCF_002814215.2 Seriola lalandi dorsalis
CCTAGCCAGCCAGATCAGCCGAATCACCACTTAGATAGATGGGGTGGCAGGGTAGATAGGATAGATAGGGGGGTAGATAGGATAGATAGAGGGGTAGATAGGATAGATAGGGGGGTAGATAGGATAGATAGAGGGGTAGATAGGGCTGATAGAGTAGATAGGGGGGGTGGATAGGATAGATAGGGCTGATAGAGTAGATAGGATAGATAGGGCTGATAGAGTAGATAGGAATGATAGGGTAGTTAGAGGTGTACATAGGGCTGATAGGGTAGTTAGAGGGGTAGATAGGGCTGATAGGGTAGTTAGAGGGATAGATAGGGCTGATAGGGTAGTTAGAGGGATAGATAGGGCTGATAGGTTAGTTAGGGTAGATAGGCCACAAACCAAATCATCCTTCTTCTAGCCACAGCTGCCATTGCAGTTCTCAGGTGTCCCATCATTACGTCATGATGACGACACAGACTTTGCTGAAGCCACGTCGTAAAAAGCACTAAATATATTGTAGTTTACTTGCTCTTGTAATATGGTTATCATGTAGGCCTACTTATAATAAAAATATATATCAAATAAAACCTTATATGAACAAACACATACATCTGCACGTTACATTGAGTACAGCTGCAGTTCCACTCTGTCATACAGTCAGAGGTCAAACATGCTGAATTAAATGGTATGTGGTGCCCTCATCTGTCCAACTCTCAGCACTGCACCTTAGATT
>NW_019506653.1:0-572 GCF_002814215.2 Seriola lalandi dorsalis
CCAAACAACACGCAACCATCCAAACAACACGCAACCAAACCAACAACACGCAACCAAACCAACAACACGCAACACAACAAACAACACGCAACCAAACCAACAACACGCAACCATCCAAACAACACGCAACCAAACCAACAACACGCAACCATCCAAACAACACGCAACCATCCAAACAACACGCAACCAAACCAACAACACGCAACACAACAAACAACACGCAACCAAACAAACAACACGCAACCATCCAAACAACACGCAACCATCCAAACAACACGCAACCAAACAAACAACACGCAACCAAACAAACAACACGCAACCAAACAAACAACACGCAACACAACAAACAACACACAACCAAACAAACAACACGCAACCAAACAAACAACACGCAACCAAACAAACAACACGCAACCATCCAAACAACACGCAACCAAACAAACAAACAACATGCAACCAAACAAACAACACGCAACCAAACAAACAACACGCAACCATCCAAACAACACGCAACCAAACAAACAACACGCAACCATCCAAACAACACGCAACCAAACCAACAACACGCAACC
>NW_019506654.1:0-693 GCF_002814215.2 Seriola lalandi dorsalis
CTATACAGAACACTTCAGGATAAGTTGTCCTGTGTATTTGAGTAGCATTCATGAAGAATATGATGGATTTCATGTTTACATGTAATAAAGTTATCAGCTGCACCTGAGAATGCGATACTGTTGTAACGCTCTGTTAAGCGTCAGGATATGCTCTAAGTCGTCGTCAGAAGCGTTCTCTGTGTCTGAGAACTGAGTTTTTGTCACTCATTGTCCTGTCTATACAGAACACTTCAGTATAAGATTTCCTGTGTATTTGAGTAGCATTCATGAAGAATATGATGGATTTCATGTTTACATGTCATAAAGTTATCAGCTACACCTGAGAATGCGATACTGTTGTAAAGCGCTGTTTCCACGTTTCCAGCGTCTAAAGCGGCTCTGTCCCTCCTTAAAGCTGTCTGTGTGTATCCAAAATCTGAGCATTCACATTAAGTGAGATTTCTACAAAGAACACTTCAGGATAAGTTTCCCTGTCTATTTGAGTAGCATTCATGAACAATATGACGGATTTCATGTTTACATGTAATAAAGTTATCAGCTGCACCTGAGAATGCGACACTGTTGTAACGCTCTGTTAAGCGTCAGGATCTGCTCTAAGTCCTCGTCAGAAGCGTTCTCTGTGTCTGAGAACTGAGTTTTTGTCACTCATTGTCCTGTCTATACCGAACACTTCAGGATAAGTTTTCCTGTGTA
>NW_019506655.1:0-2045 GCF_002814215.2 Seriola lalandi dorsalis
AAAATTACAAAGTGTGATTGTTCTATTAAACTATACCATGACGTCTTTTGATGTTTTTAATCCTTACTGTCACACAATATTTTTATGATTTACCATACTATGATGTTTTAATTACGTATTATGCTTTACTACACTATGATGTTTTAATGACCTTTTATACATTAATACACTATGATGTTTTTTTGACATTTTATGCCATACTATGCTATGATGTTTCTTGGCATTTTTATGCCTTACTATACTATGTTGTTTTATTCCTTACCATGCTATGATGTTTTTATGATCCTTTATGCCTTAATATACTGCAATGTTTTTACGACATTTTCTGTCATAATATACTATAGGGTTTTTTGACATTTTTATAACATACTATACTATGTCATCTTGTGCCTTACCATACTATGACATTTTTGTGACTATTTATACCTTAATATATTATGATGTTTGTTTGACGTTTTAAGCCATACTATACTATAACGTTTTTTGAAATTTTTATGCCATACTATACTATGACTTTTTTGGCATTTTTATGCCTTACTATACTATGTTGTATTATCGCTTAATATACTATGATATTTTTATGAAATTTTATGCCTCAATGTTGTGGTGGAAATCTGAAAATAAAAAGTTGACAAAATGATCAAGATGTCTTTGTGTATTTTAATAAGATCTTTGCAAAAGATCAGGCTACAGTCACAACAGAGTGTAATTGCAGACTGATGTTGAACAAGGAGCACTTTATAGAAAAAGGAATGAAGGAGACAGGGTCAAGATGTGTGTCTGTGTGAGCAATTCTGGGTGCCATCAAAAGTGTTTACCTGTCAAAGAGAAATATCTTTGTGGTCAATGAGAAGAAACTCCTTAGTTCGTACCAGGCAATAATAGAAGAGGATGCATACGTGTAAAGACAGATTTAATCCTTGGGTTGTAAAAAGCTAGGTCATACAAAGCACATAATTGCAAAGTGTGATTAATCCATACTATGATGTCTTTTGATGTTTTTATGCCTTACTATCACATGACATTTTTATGATTTATTTTACTATGATGTATTATGCCTCACTATACTATGTCTTTTCATTTCTCACCACACTATGACGTTTTATGACTTAATATACTATATTGTTGTTTTGACGTTTTGTGCCATACTAAACTATGACATTTTTTGGCATTTTTATGCCTTATGATAATACATCGTTTTGTGCCTTACCATACTATGACGTTTTTATGACCTTTTATGCCTTAATGTACTATGAGGTTTTTTTGACAATTTATGCCATACTATACTATGACGTTTTTTGACATTTTAATGACATACTAAACTATGACGTTTTTTGGCATTTTTACGCGTTACTATATTATCTCATCTTATGCCTTACCATACTATGACATTTTTATGACCTTTTATGCCTTAATATACGGTGATGTTATCTTGACATTTTGTGCCATACTATACTATGACGTTTTTTTGGCATTTTTGTGCCATACTAAACTATGACGTTTTTTTACATTTTTATGCCTTACTATACTATGTCATGCCATACCATACTATGACGTTTTTATGACCTTTCATGCCTTAATACACTATGACGTTTTTTGGTATTTTTATGCCATACTACACTATGACGTTTTTCGGCATTTTTATGACTTACTTTACTTTGTTTTTTGTTTCCTTGCCATACTATGACCTTATTATGACCTTTAATGCATTAATATACTATTAAGTTTTTTTTGACATTTTATGCCATACTATACTATGACGTTTTTTGGCATTTTTATGCCATACTATACTATGACGTTTTTCGGCATTTTTATAACTTACTTTACTTTGTTTTTTGTTACCTTGCCATACTATGATGTTATTATGACCTTTAATGCATTAATATACTATGATGTTTTTTTGACATTTTATGCCATAGTATACTATGACGTTTTTTGGCATTTTTATGCCATACTATACTATGACGTTTTTTGGTATTTTTATGACTTACTTTACTTTGTTTTTTGTTTCCTTGCCATACTATGACCTTATTATGACCTTTAAT
>NW_019506656.1:0-1976 GCF_002814215.2 Seriola lalandi dorsalis
ACATTTACATGGATCCTCAGAGAGCCATCATTTCATCATCTGCAGTGGGACATGTTTAAATTAAGGTACCAAAATTTAAAATAACTTTCAGCTAATAACAAGTGTTTTGTTTCTCTGTAGCTATTTGAGTTTTAACCTCTTTTATCTCCGATACCTGCTGTCTGCCGTACCTCAGGCTGTGTGTGTCAGTAAAAGCACAAGAGCTCTGATTGGCTGGATTTGAGCTGCTCGTGTTTTCTGGTAAATTACTGAAGGAAGAAAACACCAGACGGATTGTTTGTGATTGAGCAAAGATGATTTGATCAATCACAACTTAAACATCTTTTCATTCGCTTTATATGGAAAACTTTTTACAGTGAGTGAAAGAACATAACATGATGGTTTCAGGTAGTTAATGCTGTAAATGCACAAAATAACCCTGATAACTTGGGCGACATATTTTGAGCCCAAACATCACGATTTGTGATAATACTTTTATATAATTGTATTTTATGATTCAGGTGTAAGTGATGTTTTCTGAGGTGAGGTAAGGTCACATGCCAAGGTACAGTGTACAGTCGGCGAAGCAGTGGAGTGACGGTCGGACTCTGCAGCAGAGCAGATGGATATGGCGTTTTTCAATATTATCAAATATCAGCTGAAAACCTACAGATAACGTGCAACATCACCGGAGAGACAACACCTCATACAGAAGCATAAAGCAAAGCCTTATTCTGAAAATCTCTCACAACAGGAACCTAAACTTCATCTGGAAAAACATCCACAAACAGGAGGACGCTGCCACCTGGACGTCCACGCAGCGAGACAGAGGAAGTGTAGTTCAGAAAGCCACATCGACAAGAGCCCGACGCCAACAGATCAATAATTAAAAAGATAAACCGATCTGATCAATGAAGGAACGCCACACTCACCAACACTGTTGGCCCCAACGTCCCTCCTCAGACCGCAGAACATGACAGCAGACATCGAGCTCCCCTGATCAGAGTAACATCCAGAGGAGAGAGAGAGAGAGAGGCACTAACAGAGAGGAGAGAGAGAGACACTAACAGAGAGGAGAGAGAGAGAGACACTAACAGAGAGGAGAGAGAGAGACACTAACAGAGAGGAGGAGAGAGAGAGAGAGAGAGACACACTAACAGAGAGGAGAGAGAGAGACACTTACAGAGAGGAGGAGAGAGAGAGAGAGAGAGACACACTAACAGAGAGGAGGAGAGAGAGAGACACTTACAGAGAGGAGAGAGAGAGACACTAACAGAGAGGAGGAGAGAGAGAGACACTAACAGAGAGGAGAGAGAGAGAGAGACACTAACAGAGAGGAGGAGAGAGAGAGACACTAACAGAGAGGAGAGAGAGAGAGACACTAACAGAGAGGAGAGAGAGAGAGACACTAACAGAGAGGAGGAGAGAGAGAGAGAGACACTAACAGAGAGAGAGAGACACTCACAGAGAGGAGGAGAGAGAGAGACACTAACAGAGAGGAGAGAGAGAGAGAGACACTAACAGAGAGGAGGAGAGAGAGAGACACTAACAGAGAGGAGAGAGAGAGAGACACTAACAGAGAGGAGGAGAGAGAGAGAGAGAGACACTCACAGAGAGGGAGAGAGAGAGACACTAACAGAGAGAGAGAGACACTAACAAAGAGAGAGAGAGACACTAACAGAGAGAGAGACACTAACAAAGAGAGAGAGAGACACTAACAAAGAGAGAGAGAGACACTAACAGAGAGAGAGACACTAACAAAGAGAGAGAGAGACACTAACAAAGAGAGAGAGAGACACTAACAGAGAGAGAGACACTAACAAAGAGAGAGAGAGACACTAACAAAGAGAGAGAGAGACACTCACAGAGGAGAGAGAGAGACACTAACAGAGAGAGAGAGAGAGAGAGAGACACTAACAGAGAGAGAGAGAGAGAGAGAGACACTAACAGAGAGAGAGAGAGAGAGAGAGACACTAACAGAGAGAGAGAGAGAGAGA
>NW_019506657.1:0-1554 GCF_002814215.2 Seriola lalandi dorsalis
AGTCATATGAACAGATACAGGTGCTGGATGTTTGGACCTGCTCAGGTTGAGGTCACTGATCACCTGATCACCTACCTCTGATGACAACCAGTACTGTGCATGAAACCATGTGACTTTGACCATGCTGACAGGCTGGTTGGTCACATGGTTTCATTATGTTTCCTGTGTCAGTATATAACCCTCTGTTCCTCCTGATGTAACCAAAACTACTGGAGAATGCTAATAAAGATATTTAAATCTGAATCTCCATGTCAGTGTGTTTGTCACCACCAAAGTCGTTGTTTGACTACAGCAATTGATATACTATTACTATATTATATTATATACCTTACTATACCACGGATTTTATGCCCCTAACAGGTGTGTGTAGGACCTAAATGCAGCACACAGTGCAACTAAAACAGTCTGTACCTTGGTGGAAATAAATGTCTCTACAGTGGAGCTCACAGGTTAAGCCAAAACTATGAGAAATCTTCCTGGAGGCTCCCAAGGCTCAGACCAAGAAGACGGGTCGGGGACGAACAGGGTCGGCAAAGGGGAATGAGTCCAAGAAATACTGGGGAGTCTTGCATTAAGAAAAGTGAAGAAAAATCTGGCAAAGAATAACTGGAAAGCTGGGGTTTGTATACTGGGTGAGTGTAATCAGGAGCTGTGTGTGACCAGGGAATGGAATTGGTTTGATGTGGTACCAGTGGCTAATGAAGTGAGGTGAAGGAGAAAAGGAGGAAAGGAAAGTTACTAAATATAAAATGGATAAGAGGGAATGCTGAAGAGAGGCAAGTGACATGGAAGGCAGAACTGTGACCATGTCATACTGTACCGTGACCTTTTTGTGCCTCACTATACCTTGACTTTTTATACCTGAATATACTATGAATTTTTTTTTATGCCTTAGTATACAATGACTTTTTATGAATCACTATACTATGATATTGTATGACTTGTTATGCCTTATTATGACTTTTTTTGATTTTTTATGCATCACTATACTATAACTTTTTATGCCTCACTATACTATGACGTTTTTTGGACTTTTTATGCCTTACTATACTCTGACTTTTTTTTGCCATGCTATACTATGACTTTTTTATGACGTTTTATGCCATGCTATACTATGACTTTTTTATGACTTTTTATGCCAGGCTATACTATGACTTTTTTATGACTTTTTATGCCATGCTATACTATGACTTTTTTATGACTTTTTATACTATGACTTTTTATGCCATGCTATACTATGACTTTTTATGCCATGCTATACTATGACTATTTATGACTTTTTTTGCCATGCTATACTATGACTTTTTTATGACTTTTTATGCCATGCTATACTATGACTTTTTATGCCATGCTATACTATGACTTTTTTATGACTTTTTATGCCATGCTATACTATGACTTTTTATGCCATGCTATACTATGACTTTTTTTTGCCATGCTATACTATGACTTTTTATGCCATGCTATACTATGACTTTTTTTATGACTTTTTCTGCCATGCTATACTATGACTTTTTTATGACTTTTTATGCCATGCTATACCATGACTTTTTT
>NW_019506658.1:0-1169 GCF_002814215.2 Seriola lalandi dorsalis
GGAGACACTGCAGAGGACACGCTACAGAGGACACGCTACAGAGGAGACACTGCAGAGGACACGCTACAGAGGACACGCTACAGAGGAGACACTGTAGAGGACACGCTAGAGAGGAGACACTGCAGAGGACACGCTACAGAGGAGACACTGCAGAGGAGACACTGCAGAGGACACACTGCAGAGGACACGCTACAGAGGACACGCTACAGAGGACACGCTACAGAGGACACACTGCAGAGGACACGCTACAAAGGACACGCTACAGAGGACATGCTACAGAGGAGACACTGCAGAGGACACGCTACAGAGGACACGCTACAGAGGACACGCTACAGAGGACACACTGCAGAGGACACTGCAGAGGACACTGCAGAGGACACGCTACAGAGGACACGGTGCAGAGGACACTGCAGAGGAGACAGTGCAGAGGACACTGCAGAGGACACTGCAGAGGACACGCTGCAGAGGACACTGCAGAGGAGACACTGCAGAGGAGACACTGCAGAGGAGACACTGCAGAGGAGACACTGCAGAGGACACGCTACAGAGGAGACACTGCAGAGGACACGCTACAGAGGACACGCTACAGAGGAGACACTGTAGAGGAGACACTGCAGAGGAGACACTACAGAAGACACGCTACAGAGGACACGCTACAGAGGACATGCTGCAAAGGACACAGTACAGAAGAGACACTGCAGAGGAGACACTACAGAGGAGACACTGCAGAGGAGACACTGCAGAGGAGACACTGCAGAGGAGACACTACAGAGGACATGCTACAGAGGACACGCTGCAGAGGACACGCTACGGAGGAGACATTGCAGACAGCCTTTTCTCATATAGAAACTCACATGCGATGTAATTATCATCCAACTGTGGAGTTCAGGTCTCACACCCACAAGTCCAACAGGACGACAGTCATCAATGCTGCCGATAATCAAAGTTCAAACTACATGATTTTAGTTAGTAGGAAAGAAAAGCTCCAGATCAGAAACTAATCGGCGCTTGATCGCTGTTTATCAACAGTTTAAAGACTCAATCGAGGAGAGACATCTAGCAGGCGCTCAGTCTGGACCTGGACCTGGACCTGGACCTGGACCTGGACCTGGACCTGGACCTGGACCTGGGGAGTCCAAATCCAGTTGTGTTGTCACCTGGTTTTGACC
>NW_019506660.1:0-1151 GCF_002814215.2 Seriola lalandi dorsalis
GACACTTTGCTATAAAACCAAACCATCTAGTTATGTTGTTTCACTATGTATATATATATATATATATATATATATATATATATATATATATATATATATCATTGTACACCCACCATTGCAAATTTTCCCGTTATGTGCCGCGCAGACCCAGTCGTGGCATTCGCAGCGAGGCCCATAGAACTTCCCAGGATCAGAGGCCGCGCAGATGCAGATGCCACAGTCACATTTGCCCCTCCCACTGCAGATCTTGCCATCAGGTGTCCGGCAGCGGCGCAGGGATGACTCTGTGTGTAGTTTACACACACCACCCACCTGTCTGGGGAAAAAAAGAACGAAAGGTCAGTTGTTCTGCAGCTTTGGAAACTTCTGAGGTCAAGGATAATCATGTGGTCAAGTGTGACACCACCTGTGTCTGTTTGAAATACAAAATACCACAGCCAAGCAAAAGTGTTTTCACTCAGATGTGGCAGAATTGTCTTCCTTCATATATCAAAGATGTTATAGTGTTTTTAGTATGAACACTCATGTTTTTTTCTCTGTGAACATTTTATTAGTATCTAGCTGCAGGGTGAAGCCAGGATCATTCCTGTTTCATTTTCATTTACATATAAATTTGAACAATATATATAAAGTAATTGCATTTCAATTAGACCACACTGGTTGTTTGTTCCTACCCTTGGATATAACCCATAGGAGAGTATCAGCGGCAGATGTACTAGACCTTGGTCATCATGGTAACAATAATAAATACATAGCTAAGGTTGTGGAATGGTCAAGGTCTGAGTAGGTTTAACAAAAGATCCTGGTTTGAGTACTTTCTCAGGGTTAGAAGACTTTAGTCGTCATGGTTACAATAATTAACACACGGTTAAACAACCTCCTCCTGTATTCCTCCTTTGCTCCTGTCATAATTACTACAGCCACTAGAGGTTGCAGAGCAGTGAAACGTAACTATTGCTCGTAATAAGGCGTTGGCGTAGACAACCTATGGGGTCATTGTTTTATGCCTCGCTTGAATTTATATCACACACACACACACACACACACACACACACACACACACACACACACACACACACACACACACACACCACTGTTATTCTTGCACTGCAGATAAACATTTGCCATGTCCTGCTAAGACCTTTTCTGCT
>NW_019506661.1:0-1059 GCF_002814215.2 Seriola lalandi dorsalis
ACAGAGAGACAACGGAGAGACGACAGAGAGACGACAGAGAGACGACAGAGAGACGACAGAGAGACAACAGAGAGACGACAGAGAGACGACAGAGAGACAACAGAGAGACAACGGAGAGACGACAGAGAGACGACAGAGAGACGACAGAGAGACGACAGAGAGACGACAGAGAGACGACAGAGAGACAACGGAGAGACGACAGAGAGACGACAGAGAGACAACAAAGAGACGACAGAGAGACAACGGAGAGACAACGGAGAGACAACAAAGAGACGACAGAGAGACAACAAAGAGACGACAGAGAGACAACAGAGAGACAACAGAGAGACGACAGAGAGACGACAGAGAGACAACAAAGAGACAACGGAGAGACAACGGAGAGATGACAGAGAGACGACAGAGAGACAACAGAGAGACAACAAAGAGACAACAGAGAGACAACAAAGAGACGACGGAGAGACGACAGAGAGACAACAGAGAGACAACAGAGAGACAACAGAGAGACAACGGAGAGACAACGGAGAGATGACAGGATAAACAGAGAGACAACAAAGAGACGACAGAGAGACGACAGAGAGACAACAGGATAAACAGAGAGACAACAGAGAGACAACGGAGAGACAACAAAGAGACGACAGAGAGACGACAGAGAGACAACAGGATAAACAGAGAGACAACAGAGAGATAACAGAGAGACAACGGAGAGACAACAGAGAGATGACAGAGAGACGACAGAGAGACAACAGAGAGACAACAAAGAGACGACGGAGAGACGACAGAGAGACGACAGGATAAACAGAGAGACAACAAAGAGACGACGGAGAGACGACAAAGAGACGACAGGATAAACAGATGACCCGACACAGACAAAGGGAAGCACA
The DNA here is from genome assembly GCF_002814215.2 of Seriola lalandi dorsalis. Taxonomy (NCBI): domain Eukaryota; kingdom Metazoa; phylum Chordata; class Actinopteri; order Carangiformes; family Carangidae; genus Seriola; species Seriola lalandi. The sequence continues at coordinate 882 of NW_019506661.1, forward strand.
AAGACGATATAGACGAAGGAGGCAAAGGTGATTGCACACAGGTGAAACACATCAGGGGGCGGGGCAGACAATCACCACACAAACACAGGACCAAGACAGGAAGCGAAACACTGAGACACACAAGGAAACCTTATTACAAAATAAAACAGGAAGTGAGAAAGTCCAAAACAAAACTAAC
>NW_019506662.1:0-997 GCF_002814215.2 Seriola lalandi dorsalis
GGTTCTCCGGTACTTTTCTCCTGGTGTGACAGACAATCACTGAATGAATGAATGAACCTCTCATTTGAGATTAGTCAGTTTAGTTTACTCTGTCTCTAGTTACTCTGCAGATTCATTTACTTAAAGGTCTCATATAATATAAAGCAGTGGTTGGCAACTGGCGGCCCGTGGGCCAAAACTGACCCACCAGCACAAATATCTGGCCCCCAGATTATTTAGATAATATGATTTTTCTAAATCCCTGTTGCTAAGATAGATCTCCGACCTGAGCAGCAGAATCAGAATCACTTCCTCTTTTGAGATTTTGCCTAGAAAATAAAAGCATGAGAAAGTCAGTTTTTTTGGCAGCAATGGTTCATTTCACGCTATTGTGAGCTTTTATTCTGAAAAGTTCTGAAATGAAGTTCCAAAGGTGCTATTGCTTCCTTGAAAAAACTTACGGAGTGGATATACGATGTGTGATTTGAAGAAAATAGTTCTGTAAATCAGTCAAAGGTATAAAGAAGCTAAAACAAGCTCACAAATATCCCAAAGAGTCAAAGCAGCAGAAAGATGGGAATCACAACTTCCTGTCAGGACTTTCAGAATAAAACCAGAGCGGAAACAGAATGCAGATGATGAGCAAGATCGTCCCCCCCCCTTGGAACTTTGTGATGTCACAACAAAGCAGTCACCAAGCCCCGCCCACCTGGACCCACCATCCAAACCTTGCAGGATTTGGTTTCTCTGAGTGTTTTTATCTGAAATCTGTTTTATTTTTATTGGATCACTCAGAAAACAGTCAGCCAATCAGAAGAGAAGCTCAGAGCCTCCTCTCTTCTGATTGGCTCACCGACCTGTTGTTACTGGAGCTCCAGAGAGAAGCCTGAGAGAGGAGATGTAAAACTACACTGAGATGGTTTTTATATCTATTTATGGAGCAACACTTCAAATAAAACACAGAAGAAGAAGAGCAGCTGACACCATCACAACCCTCCTTCATTGTGACTGTTCACTT
>NW_019506663.1:0-1035 GCF_002814215.2 Seriola lalandi dorsalis
ACACACACACACACACACACACACACACACACACACACACACACAAACACACAAACGCATAAACACACACATTCAGGCCAGACAGGAGAAATATGTTGCTATTAAAAGAATGTGGGCGAGAGAGAGCGTGAAATACATTCAGGAGAGATCAACACACACTGCATGATAATACCTTGTGTGTGTGTGTGTGTGTATGTGTGTTTGTTACCTGTCGATGATGACGGGGTCTGATGGTGTCTCATTTCTGTTTCCACAGCTCTTCTTATCACAGCAGCGACTGACACAGACAGAATAATGAAAAGTTAAACTGGTTCTTTATTTATTTCTCTTTAGTCACAAAACAATTAAATTTCATTGTTTTCTTGTTTTCAGGGTGAGAACCAGAACAGATGATACACAGGCCCAGTCAATCAGGTCCTGTATGGTCCTGTTGGACTGTTGCAGGTATCAGGTGTGTCAGCTTGTCTCACACCTGAAGGTGTGATAACACAGTGTGTTATCTATCGGGAGAGGTGACTTAAGTCTGTCTGGACCAGGTGTGACTGTCCTTGGGTCTATAAGGAACAGATGTGACTGAACTTGGGTCTATAAGGAACAGGTGTGACTGTACTTGGGTCTGTGAGGGCCAGGTGTGACTGTCCTTAGGTCTGTCAGGACCAGGTGTGACCGTCCTTGGGTCTGTCAGGACCAAGTGTGACTGTACTTGGGTCTATAAGGAACAGGTGTGACTGTCCTTAGGTCTGTCAGGACCAAGTGAGACTGTCCTTGGGTCAGGACCAGGTGCGACTGTCCTTGGGTCTGTCAGGACCAAGTGTGACTGTACTTGGGTCAGGACCAGGTGTGACTGTCCTTAGGTCTGTCAGGTACAAGTGTGACTGTCCTTGGGTGTATAAGGAACAGGCGTGACTGTCCTTAGGTCTGTTAGGACCCAGTGTGACTGTCCTTAGGTCTGTCAGGACCAAGTGTGACTGTCCTTGGGTCTATAAGGAACAGATGTGACTGAACTTGGGTCTATAAGGAACAGGTGTGACTGTA
>NW_019506664.1:0-1379 GCF_002814215.2 Seriola lalandi dorsalis
GTGTGTTGTTCCTATAGAAGTGTGTGTTGTTCCTATAGAAGTGTGTGTTCCTATTGAAGAGTGTGTTGTTGCTATAGAAGTGTGTGTTCCTATTGAAGAGTGTGTTGTTCCTATAGAAGTGTGTGTTCCTATAGAAGTGTGTGTTCCTATTGAAGAGTGTGTTGTTGCTATAGAAGTGTGTGTTCCTATTGAAGAGTGTGTTGTTCCTATAGAAGTGTGTGTTCCTATAGAAGTGTGTGTTCCTATTGAAGAGTGTGTTGTTCCTATAGAAGTGTGTGTTCCTATAGAAGTGTGTTGTTCCTATAGAAGTGTGTGTTCCTATAGAAGTGTGTTGTTCCTATAGAAGTGTGTGTTCCTATAGAAGAGTGTGTTGTTCCTATAGAAGTGTGTATTCCTATAGAAGAGTGTGTTCCTATAGTGTGTTGTTGGGAAGAAATAAATTCATAACAACATGTAAAAACCAAACTGTGTCACTTTTTTCAGTTTCCTGCATTTTTGAAAAACAGATTTTCAGGCTGTAACTCGCGTCGTTTCCTTTTTCTCCAGACACAGTCAGAGAGAGAACGAGGTGAGGAGGATCGCCTCCGTGTCGGCGGACGGAAAAACTCTCACCCTGAACGAACCGCTGAAGTTCACTCACCTCGGGGTGACGGTCACGCTGCCGGGCGGCACGGCGTTCGAGGGCCGAGCCGAGGTGGGTCTCCTCACCAGGAACATCGTGGTGCGAGGATCCCGACACCAAGAGTGGAGCAACAAGATCAAAGCGTGTCCCGACGGCTTCAACACAGGTGCTGAGATTTCTGGATTCTTCTGGTTTCATTTGACACTTTGTGAAAGTGACGGATGCAGAGACGTGAAGTTCAGCTTCACCAACATATAGTTTAGATATTCTCCAGTTAGTCAGAGGAAGGTTTACCACAGTTATTACTCTTGGTGTAGAGTTGATCCGTTAGTTAAACCTTAAAACATGAAACTCTCCTTCACCTCACAAAACCCGGAGTGGTGTTGCTACGATGTCTTTAGGTTCATATTAAACATTATTATCATAATCAATGAACCTGCCGAGAGCCGGAGGCGACTGACACAGAAAACCAGCAAATAATCACGACAGAAAAGTTCTGACATTTCACATGATCGTGATGTGGATGAAATGGATTGATCCACTAATTGTTTCAGCTCTACTTCAGGTTAACAAGCAGGGATTTATATTGAATAAGGCTTTAACAAAAATAATGTTTTCATTGAAGAATAAATATCAAATTAACGATGTTCAGTTTACCAGAGACAAGAAACTATAAAACGCTGTGTGTTGTAGGTGTGAGCGCTGCACTGTTCTTCTTCTTTAGCGATAATAAAAACATCTGTATCGTCACACTGGA
>NW_019506665.1:0-1522 GCF_002814215.2 Seriola lalandi dorsalis
TGTGTGTGTGTGTGTGTGTGTGTGTGTGTGTGTGTCTCACCAGTCCACTATGTCACTGGTTCCCAGTAAAGTTGCAGCGTTGATGACAGGGTTCCTGGCTGCACACGCTCTGTAGAAATCTGGGTACTGACCAACCAGGTGACAGGACAGGAAACCCCCGTGAGAACCACCAATCACAGCCAAGCGTTTAGGGTCAAGGGTCAGGTCGCTCTGCAGCACAGTGAGCACGGCCCTCTGGTAAAAGACAGTGAGAACAAATAGGTGACAGTGTGATTCAGAGACATTAATGGAGGAACACAGGACTGACTGAAGACCTGGTCACCAAACAGGTTTCCATCAGCTCCGACTGCTGGTCACCAAACAGCTGATTATTTAAGTGCAGATAATACTTTACAAAATTATTCTTTATTTACTTTATTATATTTTCATGTATTTACTTTACTTCATTGATTATTAAATGACTCTGGATCAAACAGAGGAAGAGCTCATACCTGAACGTCTTTAACATCCTGGTTTCCAATCTGACCAATCAGAGACAAGATACTGTCCTGACCGAATCCTGTGGATCCTCTGTAGTTCACTGGAGAGAGAGGGAGAGAGGGAGAGAGAGAGAGAGAGAGACTACTTATTTGAGTTGACAGCTGGTTTTCTAACCTGACCAGACGCAGGTTAACAGTTTCCCCGTTTTCAGTTTTTGTGCTAAGCTAAGCTAAGCTAACCATCTCCTGGCTGTAGCACAGACATTAGATTGTTACTAATGTTCTCATGCAGCAGGTCAGTGTGTGTGAAGCTTCTCACCCATCAGCACAGCAAAGCCCAGTTTAGTCAGTCCAGCTGTGGTGCAGTTCCACTCTGCAGGGAACTGAGAGTGAGGTCCACCTGGAGAAAACAGACAACCATTACATTAAAGAATAAATCAAGGACCTACTGCAGAAGGAGAAAAAATATATAATAAGTTCATAACATGTTTCAAATACAACAATCACACAGAGAAACTGAGTAAACACAGACCATGGATGAAGACGACCAGAGGGATCCTGACTTCATGGACGGGGTGAGACGGTTTGACCAGGACACAGCTGAAGTCTAAACCAGCTGATGAGAGAGAGACAGAGAGACAGAGCGAGACAGAGAGAGAGACAGAGAGAGAGAGACAGAGACAGAGAGAGAGACAGAGAGAGAGAGAGACAGAGAGAGAGAGACAGAGAGAGAGAGAGACAGAGACAGAGAGAGAGACAGAGAGAGACAGAGACAGAGACAGAGAGAGAGAGACAGAGAGAGAGAGAGACAGAGAGAGCGAGAGAGACAGAGGGACAGAGAGAGAGAGACAGAGAGAGAGACAGAGAGAGACAGAGACAGAGACAGAGAGAGAGAGACAGAGAGAGAGAGAGACAGAGAGAGCGAGAGAGACAGAGAGACAGAGAGAGAGAGACGGACAGAGACAGAGGTACAGAGAGAGAGAGACAGAGAGAGAGAGAGACAGAGAGAGCGAGAGAGACAGAGGGACAGACAGAGAGAGAGA
>NW_019506666.1:0-1515 GCF_002814215.2 Seriola lalandi dorsalis
AAAATGTCATAGTATAGTAAGGCATAAAAAGTCATGGTATAGTAAGGCATAAAAAGTCATAAAAACGTCATAGTATAGTAAGGCATAAAAATTCATAAAAACGTCATAGTATAGTAAGGCATAAAATGTCATAAAAGATCAGAGTATAGTAAGGCATAAAAAGTCATAAAAACGACATAGTATAGTAAGGCATAAAAAGCCATAAAAACGTCATAGTATAGTAAGGCATAAAAAGCCATAAAAACGTCATAGTATAGTAAGGCATAAAAAGTCATAAAAATGTCATAGTATAGTAAGGCATAAAAAGTCATGGTATAGTAAGGCATAAAAAGTCATAAAAACGTCATAGTATAGTAAGGCATAAAAATTCATAAAAACGTCATAGTATAGTAAGGCATAAAATGTTATAAAAATGTCATAGTATATTAAGTCAAAAAAAGTCTTAAAAACGTCATAGTATAGTAAGGCATAAGAAGTCATAGTATAAATAAGGCATGAAAAGGCATAAAAACATGATAATATAGTAAGGCATAAAAAGCCATAAAAACGTCATAGTATAGTAAGGCATTAAAAGTCATAAAAACGACATAGTACAGTAAGTCATATAAAGTCATAGTATAGTAAGGCATAAAGAGTCATAAAAATTTCATAGTATAGTAAGGCATAAAAAGCCATAAAAACGTCATAGTATAGTAAGGCATAAAAAAATCAAAAAAGTCATAGTATAGTAAGGCATAAAATGTCATAAAAACGTCATAGTATAGTAAGGAATAAGAAGTCATAGTATAATAAGGCATGAAAAGGCATAAAAACGTCATAGTATAGTAAGGCAAAAAAAGGCATAAAAACGTCATAGTATAGTAAGGCAAAAAAAGTCATAAAAACGTCATAGTATAGTAAGGCAAAAAAAGTCATAAAAACATGATGATATAGTAAGTCTTAAAAAGTCATAGTATAGTAAGGCATAAAAAGTCATGGAAACGTCATAGTATAGTAAGGCAAAAAAAGTCATAAAAACGTCATAGTATAGTAAGGCATAAAAAGTCATAGTATAGTAAGGCATAAAAAGTCATGGAAACGTCATAGTATAGTAAGGCATAAAAAGTCATAAAAACAACAAAGTATAGTAAGGCATAAAAAGACATTGTATAGTAAGGCATAAAAAGTCATAAAAATGACATAGTATAGTAAGTCATATAAAGTCATAGTATAGTAAGGCATGAAAAGGCATAAAAACATGATAGTATAGTAAGGCATAAAAAGTCATAAAAATGTCATAGTATAGTAAGGCAAAAAAAGTCATAAAAACGTCATAGTACAGTAAGGCATAAAAAGTCATAGTATAGTAAGGCATAAAAAGTCATAAAAACGTCATAGTATAGTAAGGCATAAAAAGTCATAAAAACGTCATAGTATAGTAAGGCATAAAAAGTCATAAAAATGTCATAGTATAGTAAGGCATAAAAAGTCATAGTATAGTAAGGCATAAAAAGTCATAGTATAGTAAGGCATAAA
>NW_019506667.1:0-1103 GCF_002814215.2 Seriola lalandi dorsalis
AAAAGGAAGTGAATGTTGGTCTCTTATGTTGAAGTCTAATGTTTGTCCACTGTCCATCCTCCTCTCTACAAGTCTGTCTTTCTCTAATGACGTCACCTGACCCGCACCAGTGGTGGAGGAAGTGTTCAAGTCCTTTACTTAAAACTCTTCGTGGTTCCACAGCAGAACCAGAACCACTGAATCAAATGAGTCCACTGGATCAGAAGCACAGTGGTCACCTGTCCTGTCATTCCTGTACCTTCAACAATATGCAACGTAATAGAGGTATCAGACTGAGATCAGACTGGGATCAGACTGAGATCTGACTGAGATCAGACTGCGATCAGACTGAGATCAGACTGAGATCAGACTGAGATCAGACTGCGATCAGCATGCGATCAGACTGAGATCAGACTGAGATCAGACTGAGATCTGACTGAGATCAGACTGCGATCAGACTGAGATCAGACTGAGATCAGACTGAGATCAGACTGAGATCAGACTGCGATCAGCATGCGATCAGACTGGCATCAGACTGAGATCAGACTGAGATCAGACTGAGATCTGACTGAGATCAGACTGTGATCAGACTGTGATCAGACTGAGATCAGACTGCGATCAGACTGAGATCAGACTGGGATCAGACTGTGATCAGCATGCGATCAGACTGAGATCAGACTGTGATCAGACTGTGATCGGACTGAGATCAGACTGTGATCAGACTGTGATCGGACTGGGATCAGACTGCGATCAGACTGTGATCATACTGAGAACAGACTGTGAATAGACTAGGATAAGACTGAGATCTGTGATCAGACTGGGATAAGACTGAGATCAGACTGAGATCTGTGATCAGACTGGGATCAGACTGAGATCAGACTGGGATCAGACTGTGATCATACTGAGAACAGACTGTGATCAGACTGGGATCAGACTGTGATCATACTGAGAACAGACTGTGATCAGACTGTGATCAGACTGTGATCAGACTGTGATCATACTGAGAACAGACTGTGATCAGACTGTGATCAGACTGTGATCAGACTGTGATCATACTGAGAACAGACTGTGATCAGACTGGGATCAGACTGTGATCATACTGAGAACAGACTGTGATCAGACTG
>NW_019506668.1:0-937 GCF_002814215.2 Seriola lalandi dorsalis
TCATAGTATAGTAAGGCATAAAAACGTCATAGTATAGTAAGGCATAATAATGTCAAAAAACGTCATAGTATAGTAAGGCATAAAAACGTCATAGTATAGTAAGGTGCATAAAATTGTAAAAAACGTCATAGTATAGTAAGGCATAAAAGCGCCAAAAAACATCATAGTATAGTAAGGCATAAAAACGTCATAGTATAGTAAGGCATAATAACGTCAAAAAACGTCATAGTATAGTAAGGCATAAAAACGCAAAAAACATCATAGTATAGTAAGGCATAAAAACGTCAAAAATGTCATAGTATAATAAGGCATAAAAATGTCAAAAAACATCATAGTATAGTAAGGCATAAAAACGCAAAAAACATCATAGTATAGTAAGGCATAAAAATGTCATAGTATAGTAAGTCATAAAAATATCAAAAAACGTCATAGTATAGTAAGGCATCATACGTCATAAAAAGTCATAATATAGTAAGGTATAAAAACGTGAAAAAAACGTCATAGTATTATAAGGCATAAATATATAAAAAAAACGTCATAGTATAGTAAGGCATAAAAATGTCAAAAAACGTCATGGTATGGTGAGGCCTAAAAATGCCAAAAAACGTCATAGTATAGTAAGGCATAGAAACACAACTATAGTAAGTCATAAAAATATCAAAAACGTAATAGTATAGTGAAGTATAAAAATGTGAAAAAAACGGCATAGTATAGTAAGGCATAAAAACGTCATAGTATAGTAAGGTGCATAAAATTGTAAAAAACGTCATAGTATAGTAAAGCATAAAAACGTCATAGTATAGTAAGGCATAAAAACGTCAAAAAACGTCATAGTATAGTAAGGTATAAAAACGTCATAGTATAGTAAGGCATAATAATGTCGAAAAACGTCATAGTATAGTAAGGCATAAAAACGTCATAGTATAGTAAGGCATAA
>NW_019506669.1:0-961 GCF_002814215.2 Seriola lalandi dorsalis
TGTTGATGGTGATGATGGTGATGATGGTGGTGATGGTGGTGATGGTGTTGATGGTGATGATGGTGATGATGGTAGTGATGGTGGTGATGGTGGTGATGGTGATGATGGTGTTGATGGTGATGATGGTGATGATGGTGGTGATGGTGGTGATGGTGTTGATGGTGGTGATGGTGTTGATGGTGATGATGGTGGTGGTGATGGTGTTGATGGTGGTTGATGGTGATGATGGTGATGATGGTAGTGATGGTGTTGATGGTGTTGATGGTGATGATGGTGATGATGGTGGTGATGGTGGTGATGGTGATGATGGTGGTGATGGTGTTGATGGTGATGATGGTGGTGGTGATGGTGTTGATGGTGGTTGATGGTGATGATGGTGGTGATGGTGTTGATGGTGATGATGGTGATGATGGTGATGATGGTGTTGATGGTGGTGATGGTGATGATGGTGGTGATGGTGATGATGGTGATGATGGTGTTGATGGTGTTGATGGTGTTGATGGTGATGATGGTGATGATGGTGATGATGGTGGTGATGGTGGTGATGGTGGTGATGGTAATGATGGTGATGATGGTGATGATGGTGGGGGTGTTTAGGTGATCAGTTGTCTGGAGTTTGTTTGGGGAGGGTCACAGCTTTGAACAGTGATGACACTGGATGTGCACTCATGTTAGATAAGGTGGCTCCAGCTGCTGCCCATTTGTCCTTTTCTGCTTATGTGCTCCTCCAGACCAGAATAATGCCAAATCATTAATATATACCCACACTTCAACTCTTAGTTTTGCCCATGCTGTGGCAATTTTTAAGATGCTGCCGAGTTGAAACTTTAGCAACTCTGAGTACAGCACACACCTGAACACTCACACAGCTGTAACAAACAATAAACAAGATCCTGTCATTCAGTCACCTATAGATAGATAGATAGATAGATAGATAGATAGATAGATAGATAGATAGATA
>NW_019506670.1:0-770 GCF_002814215.2 Seriola lalandi dorsalis
TGTGGAAAGGAGCCAGTTGAAATAGTATGGGCATCTGATTAGGATGCCTCGTGGACGCCTTCCTTTGGAGGTTCTCCGGGCATGTCCAACTGGGAGGAGGCCTAGGGGTAGACCCAGAACACGATGGAGGAATTACATTTGGCCTGGGAACGCCTCGGGAGGAACTGGAAAGCGTTGCAGGGCAGAAGGACGTCTGGTCTACTTTGCTTTACCTGCTGCCACAGCGACCCGACCTGAGCTACGCAGAAGAAGATGGATGGATGTTTTCAAGTTTTTACTGCGTTGTATTTTACACCACTGGAGAAAAACTATGACATCATCATTAAATTCCTTTCACGGTAGAAAAAAGTAATGTAAAAAAAAAATCTTAACACAAGGCCGTCATGATAGCTTTTTTCTGGAGCGATCAGTTGCTTCTCACAATCAGATGTCCAATGAGAGAGAGTGGGTGTGAGGTACAGTTGAAAACTCTGGAAAAAAGCTAGTAAGTTGACCTTGAGTCTGAACCCTCATAAAACAGATGTGACATTTAAACACTGACACTTCTCTTATTTCATAGATAGATAGATAGACCGATGAATATTGGGGAAATTCAATTATCAAGCAGTTCTCACATGTATTCAGTTTAGATTTATCGTCCAGTTCATGAGCCACTTCCTTTGGCTGAGGTGTTGTATAGCCTGATGGCAGTGGGAACAAAGGATCTCCTGAACCTCTCTGTTCTGCAGCGCAGTGAGATGAGACGTTTGCTGCAGCTGTAGCTGCTTCTC
>NW_019506671.1:0-1158 GCF_002814215.2 Seriola lalandi dorsalis
TTACCAACCTGTCTGTCATCAGGAACCTTTCAGTGACTCACCTGCGTCATCACTCGTCTATCTGCTGCTCTGCCTTCCTGCAAACACACGTCCTGCACAGACAGGAAGAAGAACAGTTGTAGCTTCATAATCTGAAACGCTTCCTCCTCACATGCTCCTTCACAGCTGAACAAAGTCTGAGTGAGTCTGATGACCTCTGTATTCCCTGTTATAAACCTTTCCCGTCCACACTGGACCGAGCCGAAGTTTTGTTGTAATTCCCTTAATGAAATTTGTGACGACACATATATTACATTTAATAACAAGGACTGCTTTTTCAGACAATGACATAATCCCAACTGTCTTTCTACGGATGATTGTATGGCGTATTTCTCTTCCTGTTTGTCCATATCGTTTTCCACACACCAAAGTTCACGGTGATGGGAAGAGAACATGACGCCAACATGGAGGATTATTTTCATATTTTCATGAAATGTGGTTTAAAAAGTATATTTCTGCTCTTGACTAAACTGAAATGTTCTCGTACTTTACTGATGACTAAAAGATGTGGAGTGTTTTGATCGACTGAAACTGGAGGGAAATGTTTGAGCCTGAAGTGTAAAATGACGAACAATAAAAATGAGGAACATGGACCTTCTGATCTCAACTCTATTTAAGTGAAGTGTGTTGTCGCAGAATGATTTGTGTTTGCTTCTTGTGGGTAGAAATGACCTTTTGATGACGATGGACGCCACTATGATGATGAGCACCGTGAGTGCAGTGACCAGCAGCAGACGGACAATCGTCAGGTAGTCCAGTGTGGTTCCTGTGAAGAGGATCATCATGAGACATGGGGTTCGCCGCTAACAGGAAGTACCTGCTGAGGTTGGTCAGTGTTTGAACAGGGAAACAGATGGAAGAGACAAACCTCCGTCTGCAGCCTCCACCTGCAGCATGTACGCCACCGAGCGTGTCCTCTGGTTGGCCTTCAAACCACAGGTGTAGTTCCCAGAATCCTCTGCGGTCAGAGGGCTGAGCCTGAGGGCGGGGCCAGACTCTGGGAGGGGGTGGTCACCTCTGAACCAGGTGACCTGCAGCTGCTGGAAGGTGCAGGTTGAGGTGCAGAGCAGTGTGACGCTCTGACCCTCTCTCACCTCTCTCTCACTGGAGCTCGTTATT
>NW_019506672.1:0-864 GCF_002814215.2 Seriola lalandi dorsalis
GTTACCTTTAACAGTGAAGACAGTTACATTTGGTGTTTTTGTTGAAGATAAGAATAAGGACTTTGTCCTCAATATTTTGGTGTTATTAGGAAAGTTCTTCATTCACAAGTGTAGATATTTTAAGACCAAACCGTGTTTGACCCATTGGAGGAATGAGCTAAAACTCTTGTGTAAGTCCTTAAGTCTTGTTAAAGAGAAGAAAGCCCTTAAATTATTCTCTTTACTTAAAAGATTTGATTTAATATGAGATGGCCCTTGTGATTTATTTTTTATTCTTTTTTTTTTTTGTATGTTTTTTCTTTTTATTTGATTTTATTTTGCATTATAATTAGGTTCACAATGTATATTTTGTATTACTGAGGTTGCTCAACCCAAGGCAAATGTGTGTGATTTTGGTATGACTATGCTGTGCCTTGTTTGTTTGTATCTGCTTCAATAAAAAAAAACAAAAAAAAAAACATTGTCCCGAGTCCAACCACCAAACCTTTTTCATTAGTCCTGCAGCCCACACTGCAGTGTGTCCCTTAATTACCTTCCTCTCTAATCTTCGTCATGTCCTCGCTCTCTGAAATATATCTACTGCAGCTGATTACATCAAAGATGCTTTATAACAAAAGATGAGCCATTACAAGCAGCGCCAATGATAACAAGTGGTGTACACTTCCTGTTTCCTGAGTGGGCGCAGTCGTTATTGCTTGTTCATGTCAAACCACGGTCAAAGCTTTAACAACAACACAATACGACGCTAGATACAGTTTGAATTTACGTCTGATTTTGCTGCTCGTTTTTATCTACTAGTTTTATATCTGATAATCTGATACCCAGTACAAGATCATATCAGTCTTAGACTGTCTTCTTTCCCTC
>NW_019506673.1:0-945 GCF_002814215.2 Seriola lalandi dorsalis
TGTACTGGTGGACTTACGACAGGATGGCAGACAGGGAGAAGAGCTCGGCGGTCAGGTACGCCAGGTAGACCAGCAGGAAGACGAAGAGCGGCTCGATGATTCGAACCTTCTTGGTGAAGCGAGTGATGAAGCCGAGGATGACTGCGAAGACCAGACCCACCAGAGTCCCCCCGATACTGACGATGAGGAAGGAGGCTGAGGAGGAAGAGGAGGGAGGGTGAGGTCAGAGGTTAGAGGTCAGAGGTCAGTGTGCTCTTCTCTGTGGACTCACCGACTCCTTTGAAGTAATCAGCCGTCTGAACGTTGGCTGGCCCCACCTCCACAAAGGAGATGTAGACTTTATACAAGACCTGCAGCACAGAGGAGATCCACGTAAGACACACACCAGTCACAGTGCATCATGGGTAACTGACAGTGAAACAGACGCTCCTTCTTCCTGTCAAACACTCCAAGATTCTGGGTTAAAAAGACAATGAATCAAAAACCTTTAGAAACAACTCCAACCTTCAGGGAATCATCAGAGACGCTGACACCACCTCGACCCTGACGTCCCCGTCCCGCTGTCCCCACTGTCCTCACTGTCCCCACTGTCCTCACTGTCCCCACTGTCCCCACTGTCCTCACTGTCCCCACTGTCCTCACTATCTTCACTGTCCCCACTGTCCTCACTGTCCCCACTGTCCTCACTGTCCTCACTGTCCTCACTGTCCCCACTGTCCCCACTGTCCTCACTGTCATCACTATCTTCACTGTCCTCACTATCTTCACTGTCCCCACTGTCCTCACTGTCATCACTATCTTCACTGTCCTCACTATCTTCACTGTCCCCACTGTCCTCACTGTCCCCACTGTCATCACTATCTTCACTGTCATCACTATCTTCACTGTCCCCACTGTCATCACTATCTTCACTGTCCCCGCTGTCCTCACTATCTTCACTGTCCC
>NW_019506674.1:0-837 GCF_002814215.2 Seriola lalandi dorsalis
ACACACACACACACACACACACACACACACAATGAAAACAATAATTAAGTCAGAAACACTGTGTGTAGCTGCTGATTGTATCAGGATGTCAACATTTGAACAGTTTATTTTAAGGCTCAGTTCTTTATTGAATCTGAGGTCCACAGAGATCAGCTGACATCAGCAGCTTGATTTTATTTGTTGTCCTGAGAACCTACGGTGGCCCGCAGGACACATTCAAACATCCACTGCAAATACAGAGAGCAGTGTTTCTATACTCACTCGTGTTTCTGTGTGTTTCTGGTCATGTGCTATATTCATTTGTGTTTTTGATATTTCTTTGTGTTTTCGTTCATGTTTTCAGTATCTTTTTGTGTTTTTGTTTGTGTTTTTGTTTGTGTTTTTGTTTGTGTATTTGTTGGTGTTTTTGTTGGTGTTTGCAGTAATTGCTCATGTTTTGTGTTTTTGTTTTTGTTTTTGTTTGTGTTTTTGTTTGTGTTTTTGTTGGTGTTTGCAGTATTTGTTTGTGTTTTTGTTGGTGTTTTTGTTGGTGTTTGCAGTAATTGCTCATGTTTTGGGTTTTTGTTGGTGTTTTTGTTGGTGTTTGCAGTATTTGTTGGTGTTTTTGTTGGTGTTTTTGTCGGTGTTTGCAGTATTTGTTGGTGTTTTTGTTGGTGTTTTTGTTGGTGTTTGCAGTATTTGTTGGTGTTTGCAGTATTTGTTGGTGTTTTTGTTGGTGTTTTTGTTTGTGTTTTTGTTGGTGTTTGCAGTATTTGTTGGTGTTTTTGTTGGTGTTTGCAGTATTTGTTTGTGTTTTTGTTGGTGTTTTTGTTGGTGTTTGCAGTATTTGTTGGTGTT
>NW_019506675.1:0-892 GCF_002814215.2 Seriola lalandi dorsalis
TACTGGTGTCAGTGGTGTTACTGGTGTCAGTGGTGTTACTGGTGTCATGGTGTTACTGGTGTCATGGTGTTACTGGTGTCAATGGTGTTACTGGTGTCAGTGGTGTTACTGGTGTTACTGGTGTCAGTGGTGTTACTGGTGTCAGTGGTGTTACTGGTGTCATGGTGTTACTGGTGCCATGGTGTTACTGGTGTCAATGGTGTTACTGGTGTCAGTGGTGTTACTGGTGTCATGGTGTTACTGGTGTCAGTGGTGTTACTGGTGTCAGTGATGTTACTGGTGTCAGTGGTGTTACTGGTGTCAGTGATGTTACTGGTGTCACTGGTGTTACTGGTGTTACTGTTGTCAGTGCTGTCACTGGTGTTACTGGTGTCAGTGGTGTTACTGGTGTTACTGGTGTTACTGTTGTCAGTGGTGTTACTGTTGTCAGTGCTGTCACTGGTGTTACTGTTGGCACTGGTGTTACTGGTGTCAGTGATGTTACTGTTGGCACTGGTGTTACTGGTGTCAGTGGTGTTACTGGTGTCAGTGCTGTTACTGGTGTCAGTGGTGTTACTGGTGTTACTGCTGTTACTGGTGTCAGTGGTGTTACTGGTGTCAGTGGTGTTACTGGTGTCAGTGCTGTTACTGGTGTTACTGGTGTCAGTGCCGTTACTGGTGTCAGTGCTGTTACTGGTGTCAGTGATGTTACTGGTGTCAGTGCTGTTACTGGTGTCAGTGATGTTACTGGTGTTACTGGTGTCAGTGATGTTACTGGTGTTACTGGTGTCATGGTGTCATGGTGTTACTGGTGTCAGTGATGTTACTGGTGTTACTGGTGTCAGTGATGTTACTGGTGTTACTGGTGTCATGGTGTCATGGTGTTACTGTTGTCAGTGATGTTACTGGTGTT
>NW_019506676.1:0-724 GCF_002814215.2 Seriola lalandi dorsalis
CAAAACCTGCCCAGCTTGTGACGCAAGGGACAGCTGTGCATGGAAAATACAAATATATGCAGGTACATGTGGTCAATTATGACCCATAACACAACAGATATAACGATAATTACTCAGTTTAACATGTAAGAAAATACAAACAAGTTATTTTGGGAATTATTTTGTATAATTATCATTAGCCTTTTTTCAGTGCTTGTTAAAGAATTCAAACTCTCGTCAAATCTGATCAGCAAACACTAAGGTCAGTGTGTCTTTGCTGGTTTCAGACCGATGCAGTTGTCATTTTCCCATCCAGCGTCCATGTTGTTTAAATAACAAATACACTTGCACCCATCTGAGCACCCATGGGTGTGTTGGCCTGAAAATGAGGTGTGGTCAGGAGCACTGTTGGCCCATTGCTATCTTGTGGCAGCGGAAAGTGATTGTCTTATTTTGAGGGTGCATTGTCAAGTATTTATTTTGAGGGTGCATTGTCAAGAGAGTAATATGTGCCTAACAAGCATCAACCTCCGAGGCTGAAACATGAAGCCAACACTGAAGAACCAAAACCTGCAGTTCTGCAGTGAGTTCCAACAGTGAGTCTGTCCCCATAGACTCCCATGTTAAAATGTCCAACTTTACAGCAGAAATAAACATGTTTACAGCCTGGTACAAAAACAGTTTTGGTCTCTAGAGCTAATTTCCTCCTTCATGACACCTGTTTATATAACTCACCTGTTTACAT
>NW_019506677.1:0-1484 GCF_002814215.2 Seriola lalandi dorsalis
AGAGACACAGACAGAGACAGACAGAGACAGACAGAGACACAGACAGAGACACAGACAGAGACAGACAGAGACAGACAGAGACACAGACAGAGACACAGACAGAGACACAGACAGAGACAGACAGAGACAGACAGAGACACAGACAGAGACACAGACAGAGACAGACAGAGACACAGACAGAGACAAAGACAGAGACAGACAGAGACACAGACAGAGACA
Source organism: Seriola lalandi dorsalis (assembly GCF_002814215.2). Taxonomy (NCBI): domain Eukaryota; kingdom Metazoa; phylum Chordata; class Actinopteri; order Carangiformes; family Carangidae; genus Seriola; species Seriola lalandi. Next base: position 220 of record NW_019506677.1, read on the forward strand.
CAGACACAGACAGAGACACAGACACAGACACAGACAGAGACAGAGACAAAGACAAAGACACAGACACAGACAGAGACACAGACAGAGACAGAGACACAGACAAAGACACAGACAGAGACAGAGACAAAGACAAAGACACAGACACAGACAGAGACACAGACAGAGACAGAGACAAAGACAAAGACACAGACAGAGACAGAGACAAAGACAAAGACACAGACACAGACAGAGACACAGACAGAGACACAGACAGAGACACAGACACAGACAGAGACAGAGACACAGACAGAGACACAGACAAATACAGAGACACAGACAGAGACACAGACAGAGACACAGACAAATACAAAGACACAGACACAGACACAGACACAGACAGAGACACAGACAGAGACACAGACAAATACAAAGACAGAGACACAGACAAATACAAAGACACAGACACAGACACAGACACAGACACAGACACAGACAGAGACAGAGACACAGACAGAGACACAGACAAATACAGAGACACAGACAGAGACACAGACAGAGACACAGACAGAGACACAGACAGAGACACAGACAGAGACACAGACAGAGATGAGGACTCATCACAAACACTCAGCACTAGAAAATTGTCTTAACCTTTTAAATGTGTCTTTTCCTCTGACAGATTTTTACCCATTGGACAATTTTCTGTGATTTTACAATATAATCCTGGTTTTGACTTTGAGGACGTCAAAGTCACAATTCTTAATATCAATTAAATATCACTTTAAATAATTAAAATGATGTTTATGCTGACGAGGTTTTGTTCTAATTCAGCAGGACTTTTAATTTGTAAAATGTTGGTAAACTGTGAAGGGTTCATTTTTTACAGTGAACTAAATGTTGTAAAAATGTTTGATTTGACACCTGGATCGTTCATATGGGAAAATTGTTGGTGAATTTATTGCAAAAATTGACACTTCCTTGGCAGAAATGTCGGCCATCTTGGAAATGGTGGCCATGTTAAAGTTTTACTTGAATCCACACTGAAAGTTATCTGCTGCATATTTTATGCTTTTAATCGTGGTCCTACATCTGTTTTTATTCTTGTTTATTTTACCTGGTGTTTTTACTTTTTATTCCTCCGCACCAGCGACAGTCAGAGCCGCCATTTTGTTTACAGGTTGTCTGTCTCAGTCTCACGATATCTCTGGAACGCCTTGACGGAAATCGTTCAACTGGACTCGAGGATGAATTGGTTACATTTGGGGGGGTCAAAGGTCAAAGGTCAA
>NW_019506678.1:0-1706 GCF_002814215.2 Seriola lalandi dorsalis
AACTGAAATTTGAGTAATCCTCAGTTTTTCTGTAAAGAAATATTAACTATGATGATATGGTGATGATATAGCTATTGTGCCAGTCTTTTCATCTAATGTATATGTGTGTGTTGAATTTCCATATATGAAATATATGTATATATGAAGTAAAGTCATGTGTGTGTATAGCCTATATATGAAATAAAAATGCACATGAAACCTGTTGTAAATTGGAACAATATCATGTATTGACAAATACGTAGAGTTAATAGAAATCATGTCTTTTTGTATGTCTATTTATATTATAGGTTTGTATTATACACATATGTTTTGTAAAATTATATCCATCCCAAACCCTGCCAGTGTGTGTTCATTATAGATGTAAATATAAAGATAGACAGGTATGATTAAATTTAATGAGAAATTTTTACGAAAATCTGATTTGAATAAGCTGCATTTTACTATGAGTATAGTCATAGTATAGTAAGGCATAAAAATGTCACAAAATACATCATAATATAGTAAGGCATAAAAATGTCAAAAAATGTCAGCATAGAAAGGCATAAATTGTTAAAAAAAAAAACGTTATAGTATAGTAACTCATAAAATGTCATGGTATAGTAAGGCATGAAAATGTCAAAAAACATCATAGTATAGTAAGGCATGAAAATGTCAAAAATGTCATAGTATAGTTAGGCAAAAAAAAGTTTAAAAAAATGATAGTATAGTAAGGCATAAAATGTCATAATATAGTAAGGTATAAAGATGTCCCAAAAACATCATGGTTTAGTAAGGCATAAAACGTCATAGTATAGTAAGGCATAAAATGTAATAATATAGTAAGGTATAAAAATGTCCCAAAAACATCATGGTATAGTAAGGCATAAAACGTCATAGTATAGTAAGGCATAAAACGTCATAGCATAGTAAGGTATAAAAATGTCAAGAAATATCATAGTATAGTAAGGCACAAAATGTCATAATATATTAAGGCATAAAATGTCATAGTATAGTAAGGCAAAAAAAAAGACAAAAAAACGTCATAGTATAGTAAGGCATAAAACGTCATAGTATATTAAGGCAAAAAAAACGTCAAAAAAACGTCATAGTATAGTAAGGCATAAAATGTCATAATATAGTAAGGTATAAAAATGTCAAAAAAACGTCATAGTATAGTAAGGCAAAAAAAACGTCAAAAAAACGTCATAGTACAGTAAGGCATGAAAACGTCATAAAACGTCATAGTATAGTAAGGCATAAAATGTCATAATATAGTAAGGTATAAAAATGTCAAAAAAACGTCATAGTATAGTAAGGCAAAAAAAAACACAAAGAAACGTCATAGTATAGTAAGGCATAAAAAAGACAAAAAAACGTCATAGTATAGTAAGGCATAAAACGTCATAGCATAGTAAGGTATAAAAATGTCAAGAAATATCATAGTATAGTAAGGCACAAAATGTCATAATATATTAAGGCATAAAATGTCATAGTATAGTAAGGCAAAAAAAAAGACAAAAAAACGTCATAGTATAGTAAGGCATAAAACGTCATAGTATATTAAGGCAAAAAAAACGTCATAGTATAGTAAGGCAAAAAAAACGTCAAAAAAACGTCATAGTATAGTAAGGCAAAAAAAACGTCAAAAAAACGTCATAGTACAGTAAGGCATGAAAACGTCATAAAACGTCATAGTACAGTAAGGCATAAAACGTCATAATATAGTA
>NW_019506680.1:0-757 GCF_002814215.2 Seriola lalandi dorsalis
TGTAAGATGTGAGATGTGAGATGTGAGATGTGAGATGTTAGATGTGTGTTGTGAGATGTGAGATGTGAGATGTAAGATGTGAGATGTAAGATGTGAGATGTGAGATGTGAGATGTGAGATGTTAGATGTGTGTTGTGAGATGTGAGATGTGAGATGTAAGATGTGAGATGTAAGATGTGAGATGTGAGATGTGAGATGTGAGATGTTAGATGTGTGTTGTGAGATGTGAGATGTGAGATGTAAGATGTGAGATGTTAGATGTGTGTTGTGAGATGTGAGATGTAAGATGTGAGATGTTAGATGTGTGTTGTGAGATGTAAGATGTGAGATGTAAGATGTGAGATGTGAGATGTGAGATGTGAGATGTGAGATGTGTGTTGTGAGATGTAAGATGTGAGATGTTAGATGTGTGTTGTGAGATGTGAGATGTGAGATGTGAGATGTAAGATGTGAGATGTGAGATGTGAGATGTTAGATGTGTGTGGTGTGATGTGAGATGTGAGATGTGAGATGTGAGATGTGTGTTGTGTGTTGTGAGATGTGAGATGTGTGTTGTGAGATGTGAGATGTGAGATGTGAGATGTGTGTTGTGAGATGTGAGATGTGAGATGTGAGATGTTAGATGTGTGTTGTGAGATGTGAGATGTGAGATGTGAGATGTGAGATGTGAGATGTGAGATGTGTGTTGTGAGATGTGAGATGTGAGATGTGAGATGTGAGATGTGAGATGTGTGTTGTGTGTTGTGAGATGTGAGAT
>NW_019506681.1:0-798 GCF_002814215.2 Seriola lalandi dorsalis
GTTGACTCTGCGTCTGTCCGTCTGCAGGAGGGAGGACCTCGACCTTGTAGCTCACCCTCTTGGACTGGAGGATGCTGTAGCTGTTGTCGAAACACAGCACGTCTGCACAACATGGACGACACAGAGAACAGGAAGTTACAACCTGCAGGATGAATACGCGTCTTCACCTTCTGGTCTGTCTATGTCTCTGTATGAAGCATGAAACAGGAAGTGATGCAACATGCATGCGTCTGGTTACTCACACACTCCGGGCTCGGGGCAGGTGAGGCAGCTGTCCTCAGGGACCAGGTGAGCGTTGTAGCGTTGGCTCGGCAGAACCTGCAGCATGTCGGCCACTTCCTGACCGCCGCCTTCTTTGGTCCGTCGGTACACGCCGAACCCGATGTCAGCTCCGTCGCTGGCAAACTGCCACCTGGGTAAAGAGCAGGGGTCAGAGGTTATTAGACCAGATTATCACAGTTTGCTCCTGTGTGTTTTAAATCTTAATGTCCATGAGAACAGGAACACTTTACACTGACTTTCTCACTTTATTATTAAAGTCTAGCTTCTATATTAATTATAATTATATAATTATACTGTATAACTATATTTACTGTGAAAGTATCAAAGCCTCAGTCCACAGAGAAATGCACACAGCCTGTATTCAGAAACTGAGCCTTAAAACCAGCCGTCAGGACTTCTGGAACTTTGTGATGTCACAACAAAGCAGTCACCAAGCCCCGCCCACCTGGACCCACCATCCAAACCTTGCAGGATTTGGTTTCTCTGGGTGTTTTTACCTGAAATCTGCTGTATTTT
>NW_019506682.1:0-940 GCF_002814215.2 Seriola lalandi dorsalis
ATGACGTTTTTTGCCATTTTTATGCTCTACTATAATATGTATTTTTTTTGGCATTTTTATGCCTTACTATACTGTGACGTTTTTTGAAATTTTATGGCATACTATACTATGACGTTTTTTGCCATTTTTATGCCTTATTATACTATGACGTTTTTTGACATTTTTATGCTCTACTATAATATGACTTTTTTTGGCATTTTTTTGCCTTACTATACTGTGACGTTTTATTGCCTGACTATACTATGACGTTTTTTGCCATTTTTATATCTTATTATACTATGACGTTCTTTGACATTTTTATGCTCTACTATAATATGACTTTTTTTGGCATTTTTATACCTTACTATACTGTGACCTTTTTTGAAATTTTATGGCATACTATACTGTGACGTTTTTTGACATTTTCACGCAATAGTACACAATGAAGTTTTTTGGCATTTTTATGCCTTACTGTACTGTGACGTTTTATGCCATTCTATACTATGATGTTTTTTGCCATTTTTATGACTTACTATACTGTGACGTTTTGTGCCTGACTAGACTATGACGTTTTTTGCCATTTTTATGACTTAATATACTATGACATTTTTTGAAAATTTATGCCATACTATACTATGACGTTTTTTGACATTTTTATGCTCTACTATAATATGTATTTTTTTGGCATTTTCATGCCTTACTATACTGTGACGTTTTATGCCATACTATACTATGATGTTATTTGCCATTTTTATGACTTAATATACTATGACATTTTTTGAAAATTTATGCCATACTATACTATGACGTTTTTTGACATTTTTATGCTCTACTATAATATGACTTTTTTTGGCATTTGTTTGCCTTACTATACTGTGACGTTTTGTGCCTGACTATACTATGACATTTTTTGCCATTTTTATGCCTTATTATACTATGAAGTTTTTTGAAATTTTATGCC
>NW_019506683.1:0-926 GCF_002814215.2 Seriola lalandi dorsalis
GTGCAACATTAAACACACGAGTAGTTATACTTAAAAGGCATTTATTTACAATGGAGCAGAGTGAAACACAATGCCTAATCTAGTATATACAGGTGTGTGTATGTGTGTGTGTAGGTGTGTGTGTAGGTGTATGTGTGTGTGTCTGTGGGGACACAAACAAAGGCAAGATGGCCGATTCAAAGTGATCACTGTGACCACATGACCTGAACAAAGAAGACTACACAAGATGGCGGTTATCAAAGAAACTACTCAAAATGGCCGCTGAGACCACCTGGTGTGTGTGGGAGGGAAGGTGTGAGTTTCTTTGTTAGCTCATGTAATCTAAAGGTACCAGGTTAGAGGGGGAAGGTTAGCTTCATGCAGGTTCTAGAACTGAAACGTACTGCAGGTATGTGTATGAACATACGAGTACTCGATTAACTGTATGACTGACCACAACCTAAGCAAACATTACAACAACAAGACATCAATCAACAAGTACATTAACAAAGTTAAGACTTCTGCTGATTAGCTATACTGTGCTATGCTGTGCTGGGAGAGGTTAGGCCCAGTCCGTTAACATTACCCAGTCCTTGGAACAAGCAAAGAGGTCCTATCCAGTGTTGGTGTAAAGTCCAGTGAGTTGAGAGGCTTCCTGGTGGAGTAAAGTCCTGTCTGGCTGGTGTCGCTTGCTGTTATCTCCTTTGTTCTCCTCACAGAGTTAGCTGTTCCACACTAACTCTGCTACGACTCCTGTTACTTGGAAAATCAGCTGGCCTTGTGTTGTAGCTGCTGATTCTGAAGAGGATTTGGTTCACTCTGAGTTAATCCGAAGCAGGTCGCTGCTGTTGAGGAGAAGAGCGTTTGCAGGCTGCTGTGAGCAGGCCGGCGAGAGAGCTGGTTTCTCAGGTAGCAGAGCTGACCTGGGCTGGGGCCTTGTTGCCCTT
>NW_019506684.1:0-874 GCF_002814215.2 Seriola lalandi dorsalis
TTATTTATTTAAATTTTCAGTTAACTTTATAAGAGATGCTGCTGACCCTGGGAACTCCTTGCACTTTTTGTTTTTGTTTGAACTTAAAACAAAGATAAGTGAAAGATTAACATTTCAGTTATATTGAAATTTTGGAAAACTTTATTTACTGTAGAAAACTTTAGTGAGCTATTTATTTGTTTAAGTTTTCATTCAACTTTATAAGACATGCTGCTGAGCCTGGGAGCTCCCTGCATTTTTTGTTAGAATTTTAAAACAAAGATATCTATTGTCTAAGAAAAAAAAACTTTAACATGTTGCAAATCTGAAAAGCTGTTAAATAAACATATGATTAAAGGCATTTGAACAAAGTTTATTCAAAATTTTCACGCCAATATTTTCCCTTTTATTGCAAATAAATATCGGCTCCAAATATCGGTTATCGGCCTCCTTGACTACTAATAATCGGTATCGGCCCTGAAAAAACCATATCGGTCGATCTCTAATCAAAAGGATAAGATGTGTCATAATCTGAGTGACTTGACCCCTGAGTAATATCCGGGGGAAGGGGGGGGGGACCCTTGCCAGAGCCACATATACAGTACCTGCAACAGCTTCTACCATGTTGGTGCATCTGTATCTTTCAAAAAGAGTTGAAGAACAGGAAGCTTTGTATTCTGGCTATATTGTTTTTAGGCTTGTATGGTTAAATAATCAATAAACGACAGTGAATCATCACTAAGTTGTACCCGTGAGTATTTAAAGATGAAACACGCCTTGTTAACCTGGTAAACATGACCCTGGGGTGTTGTTGTCACCTGCCGATAATACTTTGTTTAATTCATAAACACAAATGCAAACTCCTCCTCAGAGCTTGAGGAGGAAGTGTGCTTCG
>NW_019506685.1:0-928 GCF_002814215.2 Seriola lalandi dorsalis
CCTTATTTTATATTAATGATTTTATTCCTTACTATACTAAGACATTTTTTGACATTTTCATGCCTTACTATACGATGACGTTTTTTAGGGTTTTTTCGCCTTACTATACTATGACGTTTTTTGACTTTTTTTTGCCTTACTATACTATGACGTTTTTTGACTTTTTTTTTGCCTTACTATACTATGATGTTTTTTGGGGTTTTTTCACATCATATACTATGACATTTTCAGACTTTTTTATGCCTTTCTATTATATGAAATTTTTTTGATGTTTTCATGCCTTACTATAGTAGGACTTTTTTTTTACTTTTTTTGCCTTATTATACTATGACATTTTTTTTATGTTTTCATGCCTTAATGTAAAGTAACGATTTTATGCCTTACTATACTATGACATTTTCAGACGTTTTTATGCCTTACTATACTATGACTTTTTTTGACGTTTTCATGCCTTACTATACTATATCGTTTTTTTACCTTTTTATACACCAATACTCTATGACCTTTTTTGACGTTTTTATGCCTTATTGTAAATTAACGATTTTATGCCTTACTACACTATAACTTTTTTTGCCCTTTTTATACCTCAATATACTATGCCGTTTTTTTAACGTTTTTATGCCTTATTTTATATTAACAATTTTATGCCTTACTATACTATAACGTTTTTTTTACTTTTTTTTGCCTTACTATACTATGATGTTTTTTGGGGATTTTTCACCTTACTATACTATGATGTTTTTTGACGTTTTTAATACCTTATTGTTTATTAATGATTTTATTCCTTATTATACTATAACATTTTTTGACGTTTTTGTCTTACTATACTGTCATTTTTTTTTACTTTTTTTGCCTTACTATACTATGACATTTTTTAGGGGTTTCTAGCCTTACTATACTATGACGTTTTTTAGGGGTTTCTCGCCTT
>NW_019506686.1:0-846 GCF_002814215.2 Seriola lalandi dorsalis
GGCATAAAAAAATGTGAAAAAACGTTATAGTATAGTAAGGCATAAAAAAACGTGAAAAAATTTCATAGTATAGCAAGGCATAAAAAAATGTGAAAAAACGTCATAGTATAGTAAGGCATATAAAAAAATGTGAAAAACATCATACTATCGTGAGGCATAAAAAATTGTGAAAAAACGTCATAGTGTAGTAAGGCATAAAAAAATGTGAAAAAACGTCATAGTGTAGTAAGGCATAAAAAAATGTGAAAAAATGTCATAGTGTAGTAAGGCATAAAAAAATGTGAAAAAACGTCATAGTATGGTAAGGCATAAAAATGTCAAAAAAACATCATAGTATAGTAAGGCATATAAAAAATGTGAAAAAAACGCCATAGTATAGTAAGGCATAAAAATGTGAAAAAAACGCCATAGTATAGTAAGGCATAAAAAAATGTGAAAAAAACGTCATAGTATAGTAAGGCATAAAAAACTTGAAAAAACGTCATAATATAGTAAGGCATAAAAAAGTGAAAAAATGTCATAGTATAGTAAGGCATAAAAAAATGAAAAAACGTCATAGTATAGTAAGGCATAAAAAAATGTGAAAAACATCATAGTATAGTAAGGCATAAAAAAATGTGAAAAACATCGCAGTATAGTAAGGCATAAAAAAATGTGAAAAAACGTCATAGTATAGTAAGGCATAAAAAAGTGAAAAAACGTCATAGTATAGTAAGGCATAAAAAAATGTGAAAAAACGTCATAGTATAGTAAGGCATAAAAAAAATGTGAAAAAACGTCATAGTATAGTAAGGCATAAAAAATGTGAAAAACATCATAGTGTAGTAAGGCATATAAAAAATATTT
>NW_019506687.1:0-1022 GCF_002814215.2 Seriola lalandi dorsalis
TGTATTGGTAGTCTCTATGAATTCTTGTCATATCACAACCTTGACTTCCCATGATGCATCACAATAGCTCTGTGTGAGAGTGAAACATTCACACGGTGATACGAGTAGTGATGCAACTCACATGATGTTCAGGCTGCATTCCTGCTCCATTGTGTGTGTGTGTGTGTGTGTGTGTGTGTGTGTGTGTGTGTGTATGTGTGTGTGTGTGTGTGTGTGTGAGAGATGCTGATTTAAAGTGGGTGGAGACATTGATTTTTTTTTTTTGTCCCAGTCGTGATAAACAAGACCACACCCCTGTCTGGTCTGTGTGTGTGTTTCCTCAGGCTCAGGTTAAGGTCATCCTCTAATTATGTGTGTGTGTGTGTGTGTGTGTGTGTTATTGACCCAGAGAGAGACACTCCATCAATACATCACTGTCTCTTCTCGCTCTAATGACACACACACACGCACACACACACGCACACACACACACACACATACACACACACACTCTCTCTCTCTTTCTCTGTGTGTCTTGTGGACTCAGCACACTCTGTAAAGCCAGAAAAGGTAATTGAAGCCACTGACATTGAGTTCTGCTTAGCTGTGTGTGTGTGTGTGTGTGTGTGTGTGTGTGTGTGTGTGTGTGTAGCTTAGTACTCGGTCAAACCACCTCATTTCCCTCCGTGTGACAGTCCCCTGAAACGACTTGAGTGAATCTCAGCTCCAGATTCTTTCAATATTGGTTCATCGACCAACTAACGAACATTTTCCATAAACTCTGATTCTTTAGTTTCAGTTCATCATGAAACTGTTGGAGTCAGACTCTAGTGGTCATCAGAGGAACTGCAGCTTCTGGTTCTTCATGTCTCAGCCCTGGAAGTTGCTGCTTGTGTCACCGTCATTAGTTTGTCAAATATCAGCTGATATTTCATCATCAGATATTTTTTTAAAAGTGTTGCTAGGAGACGTGTGGTTGTTCTCTGACGGTCACAGTCTGAATCAGCTGTGAAATTCAAACAGCAGAATGTCGCCTGACGAAT
>NW_019506688.1:0-779 GCF_002814215.2 Seriola lalandi dorsalis
CATAAGTCAAAAACGTCATAGTACAGTAAGGCATAAAAACGTCATAAATCTAAAATATCTTGGTATAGTAAGACATGAAAATGACATAGTATATAGTAAGTCATAAAAATGTCAGTATAGTAAGGCATAAAAAGTAATAAAAAACTTATGGTATGGTAAGGCATAGAAAAGTCATAGTATAGTAAGTCATAACAACAGTATAGTAAGGCAAAAAAACATCATAGTATAGTAATTCCTATATGTCATAGGATAGTGAGTCATAAAAACGACATAGCATAGTAAGTCAAAAATGACATAGTACAGTAAGGCATAAAAATGTCATATTATAGGAAGTCATGAAAACGACAATATAGTAAGGCATGAAAATGTCATATTATAGGAAGTCATGAAAACGACATAGTATAGTAAGGCATAAAAACGTCATAAGTCAAAAACGTCGTATTATAGTAAGTCATGAAAATGACAGTATTGTAAGTCATACAAATGTCAGTATAGTAAGGCATAAAAAGTCATAAAAACGTCATGGTATGGTAAGGCATAGAAAAGTCATAGTATAGTAAGTCAAAACAACAGTATAGGAAGGCATAAAAACGTCATAGTATAGTAAGATATAAAAACGTCACAGTATAGTAAGTCATAAAAACGTCATGGTATCGTAAGGCATGAAATCTTCATGGTATAGTAATTCATAAAAAATGTCAAAGGATAGTGAGTCATAAAAACGACAAAGCATTGTAAGTGAAAAATGTCATAAGTCAAAAACGTCGTATTATAGTAAG
>NW_019506689.1:0-804 GCF_002814215.2 Seriola lalandi dorsalis
ACCTGTAAATGTGCTGCCAGCTTGAGATAGTTTGTTAAATCACAATCGCTCTAACATCATTGTGTTTTCTTTTGTCTTTTAGATCCTATCTTAACCTGTTAGGGTTCATTTTAATTATGTGCATTTCTGTCTCTTAACACCTTCCCATTTTAAACTGTGTATAATACCAAGACCAGGAGGAACTGATGCATTTCCACGGCATCACTGTAAAGCAAACTGTCAGAGGTTTCATCAGCTGTGTTGATCTTACTTACAGCTCTGAGACACTTGAACTGATGAAGGATTAAACTGGAAAACATAGAAGCTCTCTTCTTCTTTTGCTTCCCCCTCATATTTCAAATACAATAAATCAGTCAGAGTAAGAGCTATCAGGCTGAAATTATCAGGATCTCTTCATCAACTTGTATACAACATTTGTCCCAAATGTCACATTGATAGACAGAAGTGTCTCTGAGATATTTCAGAAAGTGCAGTACAGAGCATCTCCATCAGATGACTACAGAGCTTTATAAAACCTCTCCAAAGTCACCAAATAATGAAGATAAATGTCTTTTATGACTCTGAAAAATGTCCCTAAATGTTAAAGTTGACTAAAAGAAGCTGTTGATAATATTTAGATAAAGATTTACATATTTAGTTTCATTGAATCGTGTCTCTTTTGACTGATAATAAAGTTTCTCTGTTGTGTCGGTGTCCCTCCACCACAGAGAGTCCAACTACATTAACTTCCATATATGGTCAGGCAGGTAATTTTACCGGCTACAAACTCAGAGCGTTTTCACGGTGCTGACTTCCTATTGGATG
>NW_019506690.1:0-1602 GCF_002814215.2 Seriola lalandi dorsalis
TGCCAAATAGTGAGTTGCTTCATAAACCTATCAACAGCCAGATATCCAAATAGTGAGCTACTCTGTAAACCTATCAACAGACAGACTGACAAATAGTGAGCTGCTTTATAAACCTCTCAAAAGACGGACTGCCAAATAGTGAACTGCTTTAATAAATCTACCAACAAGCAGATTGCAAAATAGTGAGTTGCTTCAAAAACATATCAACAGCCAGATTGCCAAATAGTGAGCTACTCTATAAACTGATCAATAGACAGGCTGCCAAATAGTGAGCTGCTTTATAAACCTATCAACAACCAGATTGCCAAATAGTGAGCTACTCTGTAAACCTATCAACAGGCAGATTGCCAAATAGTGAGCTACTCTATAAATTGATCAATAGACAGATTGCCAAATAGTAAGCTGCTTTATAAACCTATCAACAGACGGACTGCCAAATAGTGAGTTGCTTCATAAATCTACCAACTGGCAGATTGCCAAATAGTGAGTTGCTTCATAAACCTATCAACAGCCAGATATCCAAATATTGAGCTACTCTGTAAACCTATCAACAGAGAGACTGCCAAATAGTGAGCTACTCTATAAACTGACATATAGACAGACTGCCAAATAGTGAGCTGCTTTAATAAACCTACCAACAAGCAGACTGCTAAATGGTGAGCCGCTTTATAAACCTATCAACAGCCAGATTACCTAATAGTGAGCTATTCTGTTAACTTATCAACAAGCAGATTGCCAAATAGTGAGCTACTCTATAAACTGATCAATAGACAGACTGCCGATGGTGAGCTGCTTTATAAACCTACCAACTGGCAGATTGCCAAATAGTGAGTTGCTTCATAAACTTATCAACAGACAGACTGCCAAATAGTGAGCTACTCTGTAAACCTATCAACAGACAGACTCCTCCTCTTCGGAAGGTAGCGACTCAGAAGGCCGGGGCTGACATATGTTACTCAGCGTGACGACCCGAGTTCATAGACACCACACTTGTGGACTTTGGACAAACTTTGCTGTTGTGACATTCACACTAGTCTTAATGATCAATAGACAGACTGCCAAATAGTGAGCTACTCTATAAACTGATTAATATACAGACTGCCAAATAGTGAGCTGCTTTATAAACCTATCAACAGCCAGATTGCCAAATAGTTAGCTACTCTGTAAACCTATCAACAGACAGACTGCCAAATAGTGAGCTATTTTGTAAACCTATCAACAGACAGAATGCCAAATAGTGAGCTGCTTTATAAACCTATCAACAAGCAGACTGAAAAATAGTGAGCTGCTTTATAAACCTCTCAACAGACGGACTGCCAAATAGTGAGTTGCTTCATAAATCTACCAACTGGCAGATTGCCAAATAGTGAGTTGCTTCATAAACTTATCAACAGACAGACTGCAAAATAGTGAACTACTCTATAAACTAGCAACAGACAGACTGCCAAATAGTGAGCTGCTTCATAAACCTATCAACAGCCAGACTGCCAAATAGTGAGCTGCTTTATAAACCTATCAACAAGCAGACTGACAAATAGTGAGCTGCTTTATAAACCTCTCAACAGACGGACTGCCAAATAGTGAACTGCTTTAATAAATCTA
>NW_019506691.1:0-1255 GCF_002814215.2 Seriola lalandi dorsalis
TTTTATGCCTTACCATACTATGACATTTTTATTACTTTTTATGCCTTACTATACAATGAGGTTTTTATGACTTTTTATGCCTTACTATACTATGAATTTTTTTATGACTTTTTATGCCTCAATATAGTATGACTTTTTATGCCTTACTATACTGTGACGTTTTTATAACTTTTTATGCCTTACTATACTATGACTTTTTTATGACTTTTTATGCCTCAATATACTATGACTTTTTATGCCTTACTATACTATGACGTTTTTATATCTTTTTATGCCTTAATCTACTATGACTTTTTATACCTTACTATACTATGCAGCTCTATACTATGACGTTTTTATAACTTTTTATGCCTTACTATACTATGACTTTTTTATGACTTTTTATGCCTTAATATACTATGACTTTTTATGCCTTACTATCCTATGACGTTTTTATGACTTTTTATGCCTTACTATACTATGACTTTTTACTGACTTTTTATGCCTTACTATACTATGACTTTTTATGCCTTACCATACTATGACATTTTTATTACTTTTTATGCCTTACTATACAATGAGGTTTTTATGACTTTTTATGCCTTAATATAATATGACTTCTTATGCCTTACCATACTATGACATTTTTATTACTTTTTATGCCTTACTATACAATTAGGTTTTTATGACTTTTTATGCCTTACTATACTATGAATTTTTTATGACTTTTTATGCCTCAATATAGTATGACTTTTTATGCCTTACTATACTATGACGTTTTTATATCTTTTTATGCCTTAATCTACTATGACTTTTTATGCCTTACTATAGTATGACGTTTTTATGACTTTTTATGCCTTACTATACTATGATGTTTTTATTACTTTTTTTGCCTTAATCTACTATGACTTTTTATGCCTTACTATACTATGACGTTTTTATAACTTTTTATGCCTTACTATACTATGAATTTTTTATGACTTTTTATGCCTCAATATAGTATGACTTTTTATGCCTTGCTATACTATGACGTTTTTATAACTTTTTATGCCTTAATCTACTATGACTTTTTTATGACGTTTTTATGCCTTACTATACTATGACTTTTTTATGACTTTTTATGCCTTAATATACTATGACTTTTTATGCCTTACTATCCTATGACGTTTTTATGTTTTTATGCCTTACTATCCTATGACGTTTTTATGACTTTTTATGCCTTACTATACTATGACTTTTTTATGACTTTTTATGCCTTACTATACTATGACTTTTT
>NW_019506692.1:0-785 GCF_002814215.2 Seriola lalandi dorsalis
TGTTTTCCCAAGAGGCGCAGGGAGGGTTTTTAGTGTCTGTCCGGCCTGTCGGCGACGTGCAAACACTTTCTCCTCTTAAACACGTTCAGCGTGAGTCTCAGACCAGTTAAAGAAAAGTTATTTCCTCCGACTTACAACCAAGTGTAAAAGTGACTTTGAAGAGCAGCTCTCATATGATCACATGATTGATCAGAGGAGGACTGTGTGCAGCAGTTACAGGTATAGATAAAAAGTTCATTTTATTTGTGTGAAATCTTTAAATCTCTGGGGACAATTAACAACAAACTAACATATTTATAATGTATGAAAATATCAATAGGGGTGACAGAGAATTCAGTTATTTCGTATTTAGAATTTAGTGCTTCATGTTTAATGTTATTGTCTGTTTTAATCCCTCAATGCCCAAAAAAGGAAGATAAGTGGTGAAATAATTAGAAATAATTGACTAAAACTACTGTATTCTTAATCATAGTCCTTCAGCTAATGTATAATAATAATAATAAGTAATAAGTAAGAATAAAGAAGAAGAAGGAGAAGAAGAGGAAGACGAAAAAGAAGAAGGAAGAAGAAAAAGAAGAAGAAAAAGAAGAAGGAAGAAGAAAAAGAAGAAGAAGAAGAAAAAGAAGAAGAAGAAGAAAAAGAAGAAGAAGAAGAAAAAGAAGAAGAAGAAGAAAAAGAAGAAGAAGTAATATATGGTGAAGTTTGTTTGCAGGAGTAAAAGTGACTTGAGTCCAGCAGCAGTTTGATGATTAGGGGCCCAGGGTCTTGTGGGGGGGGGGGGGGGG
>NW_019506693.1:0-1479 GCF_002814215.2 Seriola lalandi dorsalis
TAGTATAGTAAGGCATAAAAAGTCATAGTATAGTAAGGAATAAAAAGTCATAAAAAGTCATAGTATAGTAAGGTATAAAAAGTCATAAAAAACGTCAGAGTATAGTAAGGCATAAAAAGTCTTAAAAAACGTCATGGTATAGTAAGGCATAAAAAGTCATAAAACAATCATAGTATAGGAAAGAATAAAAAGTCATAGTATAGTAAGGCATAAAAAGTCATAAAAAGTCATAGTATAGTAAGGCATAAAAATTCATAGTTTAGTGAGGCATAAAAAACGTCATAGTATAGTAAGGTATAAAAAGTCATAAAAAGTCATAGTATAGTAAGGCATAAAAAGTCAGATTATAGTAAGGCATAAAAAGTATTAAAAAACGTCATAGTATAGTAAGGTATAAAAAGTCATAAAAAACATCATAGTATAGTAAGGCATAAAAAGTCATAAAAAGTCATAGTATAGTAAGGCATAAAAAGTCATAGTATAGTAAGGCATAAAAAGTAATAAAAAACGTCATAGTATAGTAAGCTATAAAAAGTCATAAAAAACATCATAGTATAGTAAGGCATAAAAAGTCATAAAAAGTCATAGTTTAGTAAGGCATAAAAAGTCATAGTATAGTAAGGTATAAAAGTCATAAAAAAAGTCATAGTATAGTAAGGCATAAAAAGTCATAAAAAGTCATAGTATAGTAAGGTATAAAAAGTCATAAAAAACGTCATAGTATAGTAAGGTATAAAAAGGCATAAAAATCATAGTATAGTAAGTAATAAAAAGTCATAGTATAGTTAGGTATAAAAGTCATAGTATAGTTAGGTATAAAAAGTCATAAAAAAAGTCATAGTATAGTAAGTAATAAAAAGTCATAGTAAAGTAAGGCATAAAAAGTCATAGTATAGTAAGGCATAAAAAGTCATAAAAAGTCATAGTATAGTAAGGCATAAAAAGTCATATTATATTAAGGCTTAAAAAGTCATAAAAGGTCATAGTATAGTAAGACATAAAAGGTCATAGTATAGCAAGGAATAAAAAGTTAAAAAAAACGTCATAGTATAGTAAGGCATAAAAAGTCATAGTATAGTAAGTAATAAAAAGTCATAGTATAGTAAGTAATAAAAAGTCAGAGTATAGTAAGGCATAAAAAGTCATAGTATAATAAGGCATATAAAGTCAGTATAGTAAGGTATAAAAAGTCATAGTATAGTAAGGCATAAAATGTCAAACTATAGTAAGGCGTAAAAAGTCCTAAAAAGTCATAGTATAGTAAGGTATAAAAAGTCATTGTATAGTTAGGAATAAATAGTCATAGTATAGTAAGGCATAAAAAGTCATAAAAACCTGTTATTATAATGCATAAAAAGTCAGTATAGTAAGGTATAAAAAGTCATAGTATAGTAAGGCATAAAAAGTCATAGTATAGTAAGGCATAAAAAGACATGGTATTGTAAGTATGAAAAGTCATGAAAACCTCTTATTATAATA
>NW_019506694.1:0-906 GCF_002814215.2 Seriola lalandi dorsalis
ATGCTATACTATGACATGCTATACTATGTCGTTTTTTCACACATTTATGCTATGACATTTCTTGACTTTTTTTTGCCATGCTATGCTTTCATATTTTTTGTCATACTATACTATGTCGTTTTTTCACAATTTTATGCCATGCTTTACTATGACCTTTTTCCGACACTTTTATACCATGCTATACTATGTCGTTTTTTTACACTTTTATGCCATGCTATACTATGAAATTTTTTGACCGTTTTATGCCATGCTATACTATGACATTTTTTTGCATTTTTATGCCATGCTATACTATGACATTTTTTTACACTTTTATGCCATGCTATACTATGACATTTTTTTGCCTTTTAATGCCATGCTATACTATGTCGTTTTTTTACACTTTTATGCCATGCTATACTATGACATTTTTTTGCCTTTTTATGCCATGCTATATTATGTCGTTTTTTACACTTTTATGCCATGCTATACTATGACATTTTTTAACATTTTTATGCCATGATATACTATGACATTTTTTTGCCTTTTTATGCCATGCTATACTATGTTATTTTTTAACATTTTTATGCCATGCTATGCTATGTCGTTTTTTTACACTTTTATGCCATGCTATACTATGTCGTTTTTTTACACGTTTATGCCATGCTATACTATGACATTTCTTGACATTTTTATGCCATGCTATACTATGTCATTTTTTCACAATTTCGTGCCACGCTATACTATGACATTTTTTTGCCTTTTTATGCTATGCTATACTATGACATTTTTTTGCCTTTTTATGCCATGCTATACTATGTCGTTTTTTTACCTTTTTTTGCCATTCAATATTATCACATTTTTTTGCCATGCTATACTATGACATTTTTTTGCCTTGTTATGCCATGCTATACGATGTCGTTTTTC
>NW_019506695.1:0-695 GCF_002814215.2 Seriola lalandi dorsalis
TCACCTCAGTCTGTGTCTGCTTTCGCTTCCAGGAAACTGACAAAAGTGTCAAAATAGGAAGTCATAAAAAAAAGGCACAAAAGAAATTCATGGTATAGTAAAGCATGAAACGTGCTAAAACTATCATAGTACAGTAAGGCATAATAAGTGAAAACATATCATAGTATAGTGAGGTACAAAAACGTCATACTACAGTAAGGCATAAAAAGTCATAAAAATGTCATAGTATAGTAAGGCATAAAAAGTCATAAAATCGTCATAGCATAGTAAGGCATAAAAAGTAATAAAATTTCATAGTATAGTAAGGCATAAAAAGTCATAAAATCGTCATAGCATAGTAAGGCATAAAAAGTCATAAAAATATCATAGTATAGTAAGGCATAAAAAGGCAAAAAAAAAAGTCATAGTATAGTAAGGCATAAAAAATCATAAAAACAACTTAGTATAGTAAGGCTAAAAAGTCATAAAAATATCATACTATAGTAAGGCATAAAAAGTCATAAAAATATCATAGTATAGTAAGGCATAAAAAGTCATAAAAATATCATAGTATAGTAAGGCATAAAAAGTCATAAAAATGTCATAGTATAGTAAGTGATAAAAAGTCATAAAAATATCATAGTATAGTAAGGCATAAAAACTTGAAAATACACACAGGAATGTCACTGGACATGGTTTGAACTCACAACCAATGT
>NW_019506696.1:0-1057 GCF_002814215.2 Seriola lalandi dorsalis
ATGACTTTTTATGCCTTATTATACTATGACATTTTTATGACTTTTTATGCCTTATTATACTATGACATTTTTATGACTTTTTATGCCTTACTATTCTATGACGTTTTTCTAACTTTTTATGCCTTATTATACTATGACGTTTTTATGACTTTTTATGCTTTACTATACTATGACGTTTTTATGCCTTATTATACTATGACGTTTTTATGACTTTTTATGCCTTACTATATTGTGTCGATTTTATACCTTACTATACTATGACGTTTTTATGACTTTTTATGCCTTATTATACTATGACGTTTTTATGACTTTTTATGCCTTACTATACTATGTCGATTTTATGACTTTTTATGCCTTACTATACTGTGACGTTTTTATGACTTTTTATGTCTTACTATACTATGACGTTTTTATGCCTTATTATACTATGACGTTTTTATGACTTTTTATGCTTTACTATACTGTGTCGATTTTATACCTTACTATACTATGACGTTTTTATGACTTTTTATGCCTTACTTTACTATGACGTTTTTATGACTTTTTATGCCTTACTATATTATGACGTTTTTTATGCCTTATTATACTATGACGTTTTATGACTTTTTATGCCTTATTATACTATGACATTTTTATGACTTTTTATGCCTCACTATTCTATGACTTTTTTCTAACTTTTTATGGCTTACTATACTATGACGTTTTTATGACTTTATATGACTTATATACTATGTCCTTTTTATGTCTTACCATAGTATGAAGTTTTTATGACTTTTTACGCCTTACTATACTATGACGTTTTTATGTCTTTTCATGCCTTACTATACTATGACGTTTTTGTCATTTTTATGTCTTACTATACTATGACGTTTTTATGACTTTTTATGCCTTACTATACTATGACGTTTTTATGCCTTATTATACTATGACGTTTTTATGTCTTTTTATGCCTTACTATACTATGACGTTTTTGTCATTTTTTATGCCTTACTATACTATGACGTTTTTATGACTTTTTATGCCTTATTATACTATGACATTTTTATGACTTTTTATG
>NW_019506697.1:0-894 GCF_002814215.2 Seriola lalandi dorsalis
TTTTTTTTACCTTTTTATGCCTTACTATACTATGACATTTTTTCACCTTTTTATGCCTTACTATACTATGACATTTTATGCCTAACTATACTATGACATTTTATGCCTTACTATACTATGATGATTTTTGACCTTTTTATGCCTTACTATACTATGACATTTTACGCCTTACTATACAATGACGATTTTTGACCTTTTTATGCCTTACTATACTATGACATGTTACGCCTTACTATACTGTGATGATTTTTAACCATTTTACGCCTTAATATACTATGACGATTTTTGACCTTTTTATGCCTTACTATACTATGACATTTTACGCCTTACTATACTATGACGATTTTTGACCTTTTTATGCCTTACTACTCTATGACGATTTTTGACCTTTTTATACCTTACTATACTATCAAATTTTATGCCTTACTATACTATGATGTTTTTAGACCTTTTTATGCCTTACGATACTATGGCGATTTTTGACCTTTTTATGACATTTTACGCCTTACTATACTATGACGATTTTTAACCATTTAACGCCTTACTATACTATGACGATTTTTGACCTTTTTATACCTTACTATACTAGGACATTCTATGCCTTACTATACTATGACGATTTTTGACCTTTTTATGCCTTACTATACTATGACATTTTACGCCTTACTATACTATGACGATTTTTAACCATTTTACGCCTTACTATACTATGACGATTTTTTTCCTTTTTATGCCTTACTATACTATGATGTTTTTAGACCTTTTTATGCCTTACTATACTATGACGATTTTTGACCTTTTTATGCCTTACTATACTATGACAATTTTTGACCTTTTTATACCTTACTATACTATGACAATTTTTTACCTTTTCATGCCTTACTATACTATGAC
>NW_019506698.1:0-985 GCF_002814215.2 Seriola lalandi dorsalis
CTTTTTTTCGCATTATTATACATTAATATAATATGTCGTTTTATTCCTTACCATACTATGATGTTTTTAAGACTTTTTTTGCCTTAATATACTATTATGTTTTTTTCACATTTTATGCCATACTATACTATGGCGTTTTTTGACATTTTTATGCCATACTATACTGTGACTTTTTTGGTCATTTTTATGCCTCCCATTATAATTTCATTTGATGCCTTACCATACTATGACGTTTTTAAGACGTTTTATGCCTTAATATACTATTATGTTTTTTTCACATTTTATGCCATACTATACTATGACGTTTTTTGACATTTTTATGCCATACCATATTATGATTTTTTTGGGCATTTTTATGCCTTAATGTACTGTGTTTTTTTATTCCTTACCATACTATAACCTTTTTATGACATTTTATGCCATACTATACTATGACGTTTTTTGTCATTTTTATGCTATACTATACTATGACGTTTTTTTGTCATTTTTATGCCTTTCAATACAATTTCATTTGATGCCTTACCATACTATAATGATTTTATAACCTTTTATGCTTTAATATACTATGATGTTTTTTTTTACATTTTATGCCATACTATATTATGAGGTTTTTTGGCATTTTTATGCCTTAATATACCTTTATGTTTTTTTTCACATTTTATGCCATACTATACTATGACATTTTTTGACATTTTTATGCCATACTATACTGTGACTTTTTTAGTCATTTTTATGCCTCCCAATACAATTTCATTTGATGCCTTAACATACTATGACGTTTTTATGAACTTTTATGCCTTAATATACGATTATGTTTTTTTCACATTTTATGCCATACTATACTATGACGTTTTTTGACATTTTTATGCCATATTCTATTATGACGTTTTTTGGCATTTTTATGCCTTAATGTACTGTGTTCTTTTATTCCTTACCATACTATGACGTTTTTATGACCTTTTATGCCTTATTATACTATGACATT
>NW_019506699.1:0-876 GCF_002814215.2 Seriola lalandi dorsalis
ATATGAGAGCGGGTGAACATGTGACAGACTGCAGCTTCATAATGGAGGAGAGGAGGAGTGAGAAGAGGAGGAGGGGGAACAGGAGGAGGGGGAACAGGAAGAGGGAGAAGAGAAGGAGGGAGAAGAGGAGGAGGGAGAACAGGAGGAGGGAGAAGAGGAGGAGGGGGAACAGGAGGAGGAGGAGGGAGAAGAAGAGGAGGGGGAACAGGAGGAGGAGGAACAGGAGGAGGAGGAGGGAGAACAGGAAGAGGGGGAACAGGAGGAGGAGGAGGGAGAACAGGAAGAGGGAGAAGAGAAGGAGGGAGAAGAGGAGGAGTGAGAACAGGAGGAGGAGGAACAGGAGGAGGAGGAACAGGAGGAGGAGGAGGGAGAAGAGGAGGAGTGAGAACAGGAGGAGGAGGAACAGGAGGAGGAGGAGGGAGAAGAGGAGGAGTGAGAACAGGAGGAGGAGGAGGGAGAACAGGAAGAGGGAGAAGAGAAGGAGGGAGAACAGGAGGAGGGAGAACAGGAGGAGTGAGAACAGGAGGAGGAGGGAGAACAGGAGGAGGAGGAGGGAGAAGAGGAGGAGGGAGAACAGGAGGAGGAGGAGGGAGAAGAGGAGGAGTGAGAACAGGAGGAGAAGGAGGGAGAAGAGGAGGAGGGAGAACAGGAGGAGGGAGAACAGGAGGAGGAGGAGGGAGAAGAGGAGGAGGGAGAACAGGAGGAGGAGGAGGGAGAAGAGGAGGAGTGAGAACAGGAGGAGGAGGAACAGGAGGAGGAGGAGGGAGAACAGGAAGAGGGAGAAGAGAAGGAGGGAGAAGAGGAGGAGGGAGAAGAGGAGGAGGAGGAGGGAGAAGAGGAGGAGGGAGAAGAGGAGGAGGGAGAAGAGGAGGAGGA
>NW_019506700.1:0-926 GCF_002814215.2 Seriola lalandi dorsalis
GTCAAAAAACGTCATAGTATAGTATGGCAAAAAAATATCAAAACACGTCATAGTATAGCATGGAAAAAAAAATGTCAAAAAATGTCATAGTATAGTGAGGCAAAAAAATTTCAAAAAACGTCATAGTATAGTAAGGCAAAAAAATTTCAAAAAACGTCATAGTATAGTAAGGCATATAAACGTCATAGTATAGTGAGGCTAAAAAATGTCAAAAAACGTCATAGTATAGCATGGCAAAAAAATGTCAAAAAACGTCATAGTATAGTAAGGCAAAAAAATGTCAAAAAACGTCATAGTAAAGTATGGCAAAAAAATTTCAAAAAACGTCATAGTATAGTAAGGCAAAAAAAATGTCAAAAAACGTCATAGTATAGTATGGCAAAAAAATGTCAAAAAACGTCATAGTATAGTAAGGCAAAAAAAATGGCAAAAAACCTCATAGTATAGTAAGGCATATAAACGTCATATTATAGCATGGCAAAAAAATATCAAAACACGTCGTAGTATAGCATGGAAAAAAAAATTTCAAAAAACGTCATAGTATAATATGGCAAAAAAAAAGTCAAAAAACGTCATAGTATAGTAAGGCAAAAAAAAAGTCAAAAAACATCATAGTATAGTAAGGCAAAAAGAATGTCAAAAAACGTCATAGTATAGTATGGCAAAAAAATTTCAAAAAACGTCATAGTATTGTAAGCCAAAAAAAATGGCAAAAAACCTCATAGTATAGTAAGGCAGAAAAATGTCAAAAAACGTCATAGTAAAGTATGGCAAAAAAATTTCAAAAAACGTCATAGTATAGTAAGGCAAAAAAATTTCAAAAAACGTCATAGTAAAGTATGGCAAAAAAATTTCAAAAAACGTCATAGTATAGTAAGGCATATAAACGTCATAGTATAGTGAGGCATATAAACGTCATAGTATAG
>NW_019506701.1:0-858 GCF_002814215.2 Seriola lalandi dorsalis
TAGTTTTTAATGTTTTCTACAAGATTCAGTCATTTCTCCATTTTTGGCCAAGGGAGAAATTTTATCTAATATTGTAAGTTTCCAATATAGGTCTATGATGGCATACTGCACTCCAATGGAGCGAATGAATGACACAATTTTGACATAGGTGTGACCTTTAGGATAGCAGATAATGGTTTGACTCAGACAACAATAAAAAAAAAATCACAGGGCATCTTTCAGAGTTCAAAGATGCAGCTGCAGGGTAAACAAAAAGCAACTCTGGCATTGTTTGTAAATCTGTCCTGGAGTTTATGCAGGTGCAGTCAATACTAAGGCTGTAAGTAAGCCTATCATCTTCCAGATCATTTTTTCTCTGGCAAGGTGGCAAGAAGGTCATAATCACTGCTTCAAGCACTTGACTATGTGATGCGTTCAAAGATCGAAGATAGGGAGAAATCCTCTGCATTTGAAGAAGAGACATCTTGTACTCAAGATGAGGACACATCCTCTCCTGAAGATGATGGGACACCCTCCTCAGAGGATGAAAACATTACCACTGATGATGAAGAGTACTACCCAGTGCCTGATTCCTCTTCCTCAAGGGGTGAGTACGCTGGAAAATTTTCCTGTCTATTTGAGTAGCATTCATGAAGAATATGATGAATTTCATGTTTACATGTCATAAAGTTATCAGTTACACCTTAGAAGGTAATACTGTTGAAATGCGCGTTTAAGCGTCAGGATCTGCTCTAAGTCCTCGTCAGAAGCTTTCTCTGTGTCTGAAAACTGAGTTTTTGTCACTCATTGTCCTGTCTATACAGAACACTTCAGGATAAGTTTTCCTGTCTATTTGAGTAGCATTCATGAAGAATATGA
>NW_019506702.1:0-865 GCF_002814215.2 Seriola lalandi dorsalis
TGCCTTACTATAGTGAGACATTTTTTGGCTTTTTATGCCTTACTATACTATGATGTTTTTTTGCTTTTGATGCCTTACTATACTATGACATTTTTGGGCCATACTATACTGTAAAGTTTTTATGATTTTTTATGCCTTACTACACTATGACATTTTTTTGCCTTTCTATACTATTACGTTTTCATTACTTTTTATGCCTTACTATACTATGACGTTTTAATGACTTTTGATGTCTTACTATACCATGACGTTTTTTGACTTTTTATTCCTTTTTATACTCTGATGTTTTTATGACTATTGATGCCTTACTATACTATGACGTTTTTTTGCCTAAATATACTGTGACGTTTTTATGACTTTTTATGCCTTACTATACTATGACGTTTTTATGACTTTTGATGCCTTACTATACTATGACGTTTTTGTGCCTTACTATACTGTGACGTTTTTATGACTTTTCATGCCTTACTAAGCTATGACGTTTTTGTGCCTTATTATACTATGAGGTTTTTATGACTTTTGATGCCTTACTATGCAATGACATTTTTATGCCATACTATACTATGACGTTTTTATGACTTTTTATGCCTTACTATACTATGACGTTTTTGTGCCTGACTATACTATGACGTTTTAATGACTTTTGATGCCTTACTATACTATGACGTTTTTGTGCCTTATTATACTATGAGGTTTTTATGACTTTTTATGCCTTACTATACTATGACGTTTTTATGACTTTTCATGCCTTACTATACTATGACCTTTTTTCCTTACTATACTATGACATTTTTTTGCCTTACTATACTATGACGTTTTTATGACTTTTGATGCCTTACTATACTATGACGTTTTTATTACTTTT
>NW_019506703.1:0-796 GCF_002814215.2 Seriola lalandi dorsalis
CACACACACACACACACACACACACACACACACACACACACACACACACACACACACACACACACACCAGTTATTGTGATTACTGAGTGGCTTTATTCTTCATCTGCTGCTCTGAGCAGATCAGCGTCTGGTAAATATGTGACTGAAGAGAGTTCAGAGGACAAACAACCACAACATCTGTGTAACATCTGGAGCCGTGAGCCTGCTGACCACTGACCCAGTGAACATAGGTGTCACGGTCCACGTCAGACTCGTTCAAACACAGCTACAGAGATGAGAGTAAGATCTGAATGTGTATAATCCACACCAAACAAACTGGACTGATGTTTTTGTAAATATGAGGATGAAATCACAAGTTATTGTTAAAATTGTGTTTTATTCACATCATCCAGGATATAAAACAGGGTCATCATGGGGTGTTATACTTTTCAAGTCTGATCAAACTCTACAACCATCTGTTATCAGGAGCAATGAGGAATAATGAATAATAACTAATAGAAAGTAAAGCAGCAGTTCCACATTTATTTAGTTTATAAAGACCTATATGACTTGCTGTTTTACCTTTTAAAGCTCCTCCAGTGTAAAGGTCTGTGTCCATGTGTAGTGTGATTATAGATCAGGTCTAGCTTCTATATTAACACTGTGAAAGTATCAAAGCCTCAGTCCACAGAGAAATGCACACAGCCTGTATTCAGAAACTGAGCCTTAAAACCAGCCGTCAGGACTTCTGGAACTTTGTGATGTCACAACAAAGCAGTCACCAAGCCCCGCCCACCTGGACCCACCATCCAAACCT
>NW_019506704.1:0-1185 GCF_002814215.2 Seriola lalandi dorsalis
GCACAAGAAATCATAGAAAGTCATGAAAAAATCATAGTATAATAAGGCATAAAAATGTCAAAAAATGTCATAGTATAGTAAGGCATAAAAATATCCAAAAACGTCATAGTACAATAAGGCATAAAAATGTCAAAAAACGTCATAGTATAGTAAGGCATAAAATATCATTGTACATTAAAGCACAAGAAATCATAGAAGGTCATGAAAAAATCATAGTATAGTAAGACATAAAAATATCCAAAAACATCATAGTATAAAAGGCGAAAAAAAACGTCACAGTATAGTAAGGCGAAAAAACGTCAAAAAACGTCATAATATAGTAAGGCATAAAAATATCCAGAAACGTCATAGTATAGTAAGACATTAAAATATCCCAAAACGTCATAGTATAGTAAGGCGAAAAAACATCAATAAACGTCAAAGTATAGTAAGGCATTAAAATGTTAAAAAACGTCATAGTATAGTAAGGCATAAAAATATCCAAAAACGTCATAGTATAATAAGGCATAAAAATGTCAAAAAACGTCGTAGTATAGTAAGGCATAAAATATCATTGTACAGTAAGGCACAAGAAATCATAGAAAGTCATAAAAAAATCATAGTATAATAAGGCATAAAAATGTCAAAAAAGGTCATAGTATAGTAAGGCATAAAAATATCCAAAATCGTCATAGTATAGTAAGGCATAAAAATGGCAAAAAACGTCATAGTACAATAAGGCATAAAAATGTCAAAAAACGTCATAGTACAATAAGGCATAAAAATGTCAAAAAACGTCATAGTATAGTAAGGCATAAAATATCATTGTACAGTAAGGCACAAGAAATAATAGAAAGTCATGAAAAAATCATAGTATAATAAGGCATAAAAATGTCAAAAAACGTCATAGTATAGTAAGGCATAAAAACATCCAAAAACGTCATAGTATAGTAAGGCATAAAAATGTCAAAAAATGTCATAGTATAGTAAGGCATAAAAACATCCAAAAACGTCATAGTATAGTAAGGCATAAAAATGTCAAAAAACGTCATAGTATAGTAAGGCATAAAAATATCCAAAAACGTCATAGTACAATAAGGCATAAAAATGTCAAAAAACGTCATAGTACAGTAAGGCACAAGAAATCATAGAAAGTCATGAAAAAATCATAGTATAATAAGGCATAAAAATGTCAAAAAACGTCAT
>NW_019506705.1:0-771 GCF_002814215.2 Seriola lalandi dorsalis
ATACTATACTATGACGTTTTTTGACATTTTTTTTGCCATATTATACTATGACGTTTTTTGACATTTTTTTGCCATGCTATACTATGACGTGTTTTGATATTTTTTTGCCATACTATATTATGACGTTTTTTGACATTTTTTAGCCTCACTATAATATGACGTTTATATGCCTTACTATACTATGACGTTTTTTGAAATTTTTTTTGCCTTACCATACTATGACGTTTTTTGACATTTTTTTGCCATACTATACTATGACGTTTTTTGACATTTTTTTGCCTTACTATACTATGAGGTTTTTTGCCATTTTTTTGGCTTACAATAGTATGACGTTTTTTGAAATTTTTTTACCATACTATACTATGACGTTTTTTGACATTTTTTTTGCCTTACTATACCATGATGTTTTTTGACTTTTTTTTTGCCTTACTATACTATGACGTTTTTTGACTTTTTTTTTGCCATATTATACTATGACGTTTTTTGAAATTTTTTTTTCCATGCTATACTATGACGTGTTTTGATATTTTTTTGCCATACTATACTATGACGTTTTTTGACATTTTTTTTGCCATATTATACTATGACGTTTTTTGACATTTTTTAGCCTCACTATACTATGACGTTTATATGCCTTACTATACTATGACGTTTTTTGACATTTTTTTGCCATACTATACTATGACGTTTTTTGACATTTTTTTGCCTCACTATACTATGACGTTTTTTGACATTTTTTTGCCATGCTATACTATGACGTGTTTTGATATT
>NW_019506706.1:0-1041 GCF_002814215.2 Seriola lalandi dorsalis
GGGACCTCTGAGACTTATTCAAACTTGTTGAAAAGGAGCATAATATGTCCCCTTTAATATACTATGACTTTTTATTACTTTTTATACCTTACTTTACTATGTTGTTTTTATGACTTTATTCTTTACTATACTATGACTTTTTATGCCTTACTATACTATGACTTTTTATGCCTTACTATACTATGACTTTTTTATGACGTTTTAAGCCTTACTATACTATGACTTTTTTATGACTTTTTATACCTTAATGTACTATGACTTTTTATATCTTACTGTACTATGTTGTTTTTATGACTTTTTATGCCTTACTATACTATGACTTTTTTATGACTTTTTATGTCTTACTTTACTATGACTTTTTATGCCTTTTTAAGCCTTACTATACTATGACTTTTTATGCTTTGCTATACTATGTTGTTTTTATGACTTTTTATGCCTTACTATATTATGTCGTTTTTTTGAGATTTTATGCCTTACTAAAATATGACTTTCTTATGACTTTTTATGTCTTACTATACTATGACTTTTTATGCCTTGCTATACTATGTCGTTTTTATGACATTTTATGCCTTACTATACTATGACTTTTTTATGACTTTTTATGTCTTACTATACTATGACTTTTTATGGCTTGCTATACTATGACTTTTTATGCCTTGCTATACTATGACTTTTATGTCTTTCTATACTATGTCGTTTTTATTACTTTTTATTCTTTACTATGCTATGACTTTTTATGCCTTACTATACTATGTCGTTTTTATTACTTTTTATGCCTTACTAAACTATGACTTTTTTATGACTTTTTATGTCTTACTATACTATGACTTTTTATGCCTTGCTATACTATGTTGTTTTTATGACTTTTTATGCCTTACTAAAATATGACTTTTTATGCCTTACTATATTATGACTTTTTATGCCTTGCTATACTTTTTTTTCATGCCTTACTATACTATGACTTTTTTATGACTTTTTATACCTTAATATACTATGACTTTTTATGACTTTTTATACCTTACTGTACTATGTCGTTTTTAT
>NW_019506707.1:0-947 GCF_002814215.2 Seriola lalandi dorsalis
CATAAAAAGTCGTTAAAAAGTCATGGTATAGTAGGGAATAAAAAAGTCATAGTATAGTAAGCCGTAAAAAAGTCATAGTATAGTAAGACATAAAGTCATAGATAGTAAGGCATAAAAAAATCATAAAAAAGTCATAGTATAGTAAGCCATAAAAGAAGTCATAGTATAGTAAGCCATAAAAGAAGTCATAGTATAATAAGGAATGAAAAGTCATAAAAAAGCCATGGTATAGTAAGGCATAAAAAAGTCATAGTATAGTAAGGCATAAAAAGTCATAGTATAGTAAGCCATAAAAAAGTCATAGTATAGTAAGCCATAAAAAAATTCATAGTATAGTAGGGCATAAAAGGTCATAGTATAGTAAGGTATAAAAGTCATAGTATAGTAAGGGATAAAAAAGTCACAGTATAGTAAGCCATAAAAAATTCATAGTATAGTAAGGCATAAAAAAAAGTCATAGTATATTAAGGCATAAAAAGTCATAAAAAAGTCATATTATAGTAAGGCATAAAAAGTCACAGTATGGTAAGGCATAAAAAGTCATAGTATAGTAAGCCATAAAAAAGTCATAGTATAGTAAGCCATAAAAAGTCATAGTATAGTAAGGCATAAAACCTCAGTAATAAAAGTCATAGTCTAGTAAGGCATAAAAAAGTCATAGTATAGTAAGGCATAAAAAGTCATAGTATAGTAAGCCATAAAAAGTCATAAAAAAGTCATAGTATAGTAAGGCATAAAAAAGTCACAGTATAGTAAGGCATAAAAAAGTCATAGTATAGTAAGCCATAAAAAATTCATAGTATAGTAAGGCATAAAAAGTCGTTAAAAAGTCATGGTATAGTAGGGAATAAAAAAGTCATAGTATAGTAAGCCGTAAAAAAGTCATAGTATAGTAAGACATAAAGTCATAGATAGTAAGGCATAAAAAAATCATAAAAAAGTCATAG
>NW_019506708.1:0-781 GCF_002814215.2 Seriola lalandi dorsalis
GCTAGTTTCTAGCTTTAGCCTGGAGTTACAGTTGAGCTAACTAATGTGAGCTAGTTTCTAGCTTTAGCCTGGATTTGCAGTTGAGCTAACTAATGTGAGCTAGTTTCTAGCTTTAGCCTGGAGTTACAGTTGAGCTAACTAATGTTAGCCTTAAGTTAAAGTTGAGCTAACTAATGTTAGCTAGTTTCTAGCTTTAGCCTGGAGTTACAGTTGAGCTAACTAATGTTAGCCTTAAGTTAAAGTTGAGCTAAATAATGTTAGCTAGTTTCTAGCTTTAGCCTTAAGTTAAAGTTGAGCTAACTAATGTTAGCTAGTTTCTAGCTTTAGCCTGGAGTTACAGTTGAGCTAACTAATGTGAGCTAGTTTCTAGCTTTAGCCTGGAGTTACAGTTGAGCTAACTAATGTGAGCTAGTTTCTAGCTTTAGCCTGGATTTGCAGTTGAGCTAACTAATGTGAGCTAGTTTCTAGCTTTAGCCTGGAGTTACAGTTGAGCTAACTAATGTGAGCTAGTTTCTAGCTTTAGCCTTAAGTTACAGTTGAGCTAACTAATGTGAGCTAGTTTCTAGCTTTAGCCTTGAGTTACAGTTGAACTAACTAATGTGAGCTAGTTTCTAGCTTTAGCCTGGAGTTACAGTTGAGCTAACTAATGTGAGCTGGTTTCTAGCTTTAGCCTGGAGTTACAGTTGAGCTAACTAATGTGAGCTAGTTTCTAGCTTTAGCCTGGAGTTACAGTTGAGCTAACTAATGTGAGCTAGTTTCTAGCTTTAGCCTGGAGTTACAG
>NW_019506709.1:0-744 GCF_002814215.2 Seriola lalandi dorsalis
GTATAGTAAGGCATAGAAAGTCATGAAAAATAATAGCATAAAAAGGCAAAAAAACGTCATAGTATAGTCAGGCACAAAACATCACAGTATAATAAGGCATAAAAATGCCAAAAAATACATATTATAGTAGAGCATAAAAATGGCAAAAAATGTCATAGTATAGTATGGCATAAAATTTCAAAAAACGTCATAGTATAATAAGGCATAAAAATGTCAAAAAACGTCATGGCACAAAACGTCACAGTATAATAAGGCATAAAAATGCCAAAAAAACGTCATAGTATAGTATGGCATAAAATTTCAAAAAAAAGTCATAGTATAATAAGGCATAAAAATGTCAAAAAACGTCATATTATAGTAGAGCGTAAAAATGGCAAAAAACGTCATAGTATAGTAGAGCGTAAAAATGGCAAAAAACGTCATAGTATAGTCAGGCACAAAACGTCACAGTATACTAAGGCATAAAAATGCCAGAAAACGTCATAGTATAATAAGGCGTAAAAATGGCAAAAAACGTGATAGTATAGTCAGGCACAAAACGTCACAGTATACTAAGGCATAAAAATGTCAAAAAACGTCACAGTATAATAAGGCGTAAAAATGCCAAAAAACGTCATAGTATAGTTGTTGTGGTGGTGTAGAGCCAGTGCTGTGAAAAATCAGTGTTTGTGTAGTTATTGTTTATTTTATTTTTGGAGCCTCTCTGTGTTTCAGGGCGGTACATTGTGTGTTTGTTTGTTTGTT
>NW_019506710.1:0-804 GCF_002814215.2 Seriola lalandi dorsalis
TATAAACCTATTAACACTGATTTACAAATTTAGTTTTTTTTATTGGCTTAAATCATTTAAAACAGCAAAAAAAATATTTTTTAGACCTTTTATGTCCAAAATGGATCAGCTTCAGATACAGGTCGAGTTTTAGTGTTTTACTTTTGTTGTGTTTTGTAGTATTAGTATTTAATATTTTAGTGTTTTATAGTTTTACTGTTTTATAGATTTAGTGTTTTATAGTTTTATAGTTTTACTAATTTATAGTTTAACTGTTTTATAGTTTTAGTGTTTTGTAGTTTTACTGTTTTATAGTTTTAGTGTTTTATAATTTTACTGTTTTATAGTTTTACAGTTTTATATTTTATAGTTGTACTGTTTTATGGTTTTATATTTTTATATTTTTACTGTTTTATAGTTTTATGGTTTTACTGTTTTATTGTTTTAATATTTTACAGTTTTATAGTTTTACAGTTTTATAGTTTTACTGTTTTATAGTTTTAGTGTTTTATAGTTGTATGGTTTTAGTGTTTTATAGTTTTACAGTTTTATAGTTTTACTGTTTTATAGTTTTAGTGTTTTATAGTTGTATGGTTTTAGTGTTTTATAGTTTTACAGTTTTATAGTTGTATGGTTTTAGTGTTTTATAGTTTTACAGTTTTATAGTTTTAGTGTTTTATAGTTTTACTGTTTTATAGTTTTAGTGTTTTATAGTTGTATGGTTTTAGTGTTTTATAGTTTTACAGTTTTATAGTTGTATGGTTTTAGTGTTTTATAGTTTTACAGTTTTATAGTTGTATGGTTTTAGTGTTTTATAGTTTTACA
>NW_019506711.1:0-1025 GCF_002814215.2 Seriola lalandi dorsalis
ACTTTTTATGCCTTAGTATACTATGACGTTTTTATGACTTTTTATGCCTTAGTATACTATGACGTTTTTATGATTTTTTATGCCTTACTATACTATGTCGTTTTTATGACTTTTTATGCCATACTATACTATGTCGTTTTTATGATTTTTCATGCCTTACTATACTATGTCGTTTTTATGACTTTTTATGTCATACTATACTATGTCGTTTTTATGACTTTTTATAACATACTATACTATGTTGTTTTTATGACTTTTTATGACTTATCATATTATGACTTTTCATGCCTTACTATACTATGACTTTTTATGCCTTAGTATACTATGACGTTTTTATGACTTTTTATGCCTTACTATACTATGTCGTTTTTATGACTTTTTATGACTTATCATATTATGACTTTTCATGCCTTACTATACTATGACTTTTTATGCCTTACTATACTTTGACTTTTTATGACTTTTTATGTCATACTATACTATGTCGTTTTTATGACTTTTCATGCCATACTATACTATGGTGTTTTTATGATTTTTTATGCCTTACTATACTTTGACTTTTTATGACTTTTAATGTCATACTATACTATGTCGTTTTTATGACTTTTCATGCCATACTATACTATGATGTTTTTATGATTTTTTATGCCTTACTATACTTTGACTTTTTATGACTTTTAATGCCATACTATACTATGTCGTTTGTTTGACTTTTTATGACTTATCATATTATGACGTTTTTATGACTTTTTATGCCTTACTATAATATGTTGTATTTATGACTTTTTATGACTTATCATATTATGACTTTTCATGCCTTACTATACTATGTTGTTTTTATGACTTTTTATGACTTATCATATTATGACTTTTCATGCCTTACTATACTATGTTGTTTTTATGACTTTTTATGACTTATCATATTATGACTTTTCATGCCTTACTATACTATGACTTTTTATGCCTTAGTATACTATGACGTTTTTATGATTTTTTATGCCTTACTATACTATGTCGTTTTTATG
>NW_019506714.1:0-863 GCF_002814215.2 Seriola lalandi dorsalis
GTCACACCTCTGTCGCACATCTGTCGCACCTCTGTCGCACCTCTGTCGCACATCTGTCGCACCTCTGTCACAAATCATCTGTCGCACATCTGTCGCACATCTGTCGCACCTCTGTCGCACCTCTGTCGCACCTCTGTCACACATCTGTCGCACCTCTGTCACAAATCATCTGTCACACATCAGTCGCACATCTGTCGCACCTCTGTCGCACCTGTCACAAATCATCTGTCACACATCTGTCGCACCTCTGTCACACATCAGTCGCACATCTGTCGCACCTCTGTCGCACCTGTCACAAATCATCTGTCACACATCTGTCGCACCTCTGTCACACATCAGTCGCACATCTGTCGCACCTCTGTCGCACCTGTCACAAATCATCTGTCACACATCTGTCGCACCTCTGTCACACATCAGTCGCACATCTGTCGCACCTCTGTCACACCTCTGTCGCACCTCTGTCACACATCTGTCGCACCTCTGTCACAAATCATCTGTCACCTCACCTGTTGAAACAAGTCTTACATTTCAGTGCTTTCACAGGTCTCATCCACTCATGAATATAAATCCAGGGGCAGAGTTAAACTTGAACTGATCGGTTTGGTAATTGATTAATTGACTGACTGACAAATTTGTGTCGTCCGTCCCCCCCCCCAGGGTAAAGACGAGGTGTACGACCGGATGCTGCTGGATTACTTCTTGTCCTATCACCAGTTCATCCACCTGCTGTGTCGCGTCGCCATCAACTGTGAAAAGTTCACAGACACACTCGTCAAACTAAGTATGAACCGTGTGTGTGTGTGTGTGTGTGTGTGTGTGTGTGTGTGTGTGTGTGTGTGTGTGTGTGTGTGCGTGCGTGTGCG
>NW_019506715.1:0-1742 GCF_002814215.2 Seriola lalandi dorsalis
TCATAGTATAGTAAGGCATAAAATGTCAAAAAATATCATAGTATAGTAAGGCATAAAAACGTCATAGTATAGTATGGCATAAAATGTCAAAAAAACGACATAGTATAGTATGGCATAAAATTGTCAAAAAACATCATAGTATAGTAAGGCATAAAAATGTCAAAAAACATCATTGTATAATAAGGAATAAAACATCATAGTATAGTAAGGGATAAAAATGTCAAAAAAATATCATAGTATATTAAAGCATAAAAATGTCAAAAAACATCATAGTATATTGAGGCATAAAAATGTCAAAAAAATATCATTGTATAGTAAAGGCATGAAATTTTCAAAAAACACCATAGTATAGTAAGGCATAAAAATGTCAAAAAAATATCATAGCATAGTAAGGCATAAAAATGTCAAAAAACATCATAGTATAGTAAGGCATAAAAACGTCACAGTATAGTATGGCATAAAATGCCAAAAACATCATAGTATAGTAAGGCATAAAATGTCAAAAAAATATCATAGTATAGTAAGGCATAAAAACGTCATAGTATAGTATGGCATAAAATGTCAAAAAAACGACATAGTATAGTAAGGCATGAAATTGTCAAAAAAACATCATAGTATAGTAAGGCATAAAAATGTCAAAAAACATCATAGTATAGTAAGGCATAAAAAGTCATAGTATAGTAAGGCATAAAAACCTCATAGTATAGTAAGGCATAAAAATTCATAGTATAGTAAGGCATAAAAATGTCAAAAAACATCATAGTATAGTAAGGCATAAAAAGTCATAGTATAGTAAGGCATAAAAACATCATAGTATAGTAAGGCATAAAACGTTATAGTATAGTATGGCATAAAAATGTCAAAAAACATCATAGTATAGTAAGGCATAAAAGGTCATAGTATAGTAAGGCATAAAAACCTCATAGTATAGTAAGGCATAAAAATGTCAAAAAACATCATCGTATAATAAGGAATAAAACATCATAGTATAGTAAGGCATAAAAATGTCAAAAAAATATCATTGTATAGTAAGGCATAAAAATGTCAAAAAATAACATAGTATAGTATGGCATAAAAACCTCATAGTATAGTATCGCATAAAATGTCAAAAAAACGTCATAGTATAGTAAGGCATAAAAACATCATAGTATAGTAAGGCATAAAAATGTCAAAAAACATCATAGTATAGTAAGGCATAAAAATGTCCAAAAAAATATCATAGTATAGTAAGGCATAAAAATGTCAAAAAACATCATAGTATAGTAAGGCATAAAAACGTCATAGTATAGTATGGCATAAAATGTCAAAAAACATCACAGTATAGTAAGGCATAAAAAGTCATAGTATAGTAAGGCATAAAAACATCATAGTATAATAAGGCATAAAATGTCAAAAAACATCATAGTATAGTAAGGCATAAAACGTCATAGTATAATATTGCATAAAAATGTCAAAAAACATCATTGTATAATAAGGAATAAAACATCATAGTATAGTAAGGCATAAAATTGTCAAAAAACATCATAGTATAGTAAGGCATAAAAATGTCAAAAAACATCATTGTATAATAAGGAATAAAACATCATAGTATAGTAAGGCATAAAAACGTCATAGTATAGTATGGCATAAAATGTCAAAAAACATCACAGTATAGTAAGGCATAAAAATTTCAAAAAACATCATAGTATAGTAAGGCATAAAACGTCATAGTATAGTAAGGCATAAAAATGTCAAAAAACATC
>NW_019506716.1:0-830 GCF_002814215.2 Seriola lalandi dorsalis
TCTGCAGGTTAGAGTCAACACAACTTTCACATCACATTCATCTCAGCACAGAAATAAAACATGGAGTCTGACCTCAGAGTCTCCAGTCGACAGTCTGGACTCTCCAGAAAACCACACAGCTCCTTCACTCCTGAATCCTGCAGGTTCTTGTTGTGACTCAGGTACAGGTGTCTCAGGTGGGAGGGGTTGGACTTCAGAGCTGAGACCAGAGAAGAACAGCTGATCTCTGACAAACTGCAGCTCTTCAATCTGAATAAAGAATAAAAGAAGTAGATTAAATGATTGATAATGGATCAGATATGTCCTAATCAATGATCTCTGTCTAAAAGGGACTTTGTCCTTCTGTTATTGTGGATCATCATCATGTCAGCCTTCTACACACATCATCCAAATGTCAGCACAACATTCATACACCTCTTCATGTCAACACTGATTCATCAGCTGCTGCTGACCTCAGAACAGTCTGTCAATACAGAATCAATATCTGAGCAGACACTTTGATTGATTCATGAACTGGATCAAAGTTTAAAGATCCAAGACAAACGTCTTGATTGGTCCTGACTCAGGAAACACACACACACACACACACACACACACACACACACACACACACACACACAGAAGAGAAGAACAACTGGAAACATGAGACAACAAAACATTTAAAATGTTGTTCGTTCATTCATTAAATCAAAGTGAATGATTCAAGTTCTGTGTGAAGATAAATCAGCTTCAGTTGTGGGATAAAGATATAAGATCTACAACAGTAACAGTCAGTGAACTGACCTCAGAGTCTCCAGTCGACAGTCTGGACTCTCCAGAAAACCACACAG
>NW_019506717.1:0-1200 GCF_002814215.2 Seriola lalandi dorsalis
CAGCGGCCTTCTTGTCCGCCATGTTCTTGACCTCCGGACTTCCACAACGAAAGACACGCACTAAGATTCTCTGTAACACGAAGGTGACGGTTAAGCTGTCTACATATTACCGCTCATGTATGAACTGTGAATGTAGCGCCGTGGAGACCTGGCATAATATGGTCTATGTTGAATTTTAGAATATTATTAATTAAAATACCGTGTGGAAATCCCTACTTCGTTGTCTGTCGACTGACTGAGCTAACGGCTAAACCTGCTTGCCTCTCCGCCTACACCTTCTCACGTTACAAGTTGTGTTGACTCTAACCTGCAGACAGGTTCATATTCATGAGCTAAAATCCTCTTCAGCTTTTTTTTTTTTGATAATTTTCTTTATTGGAGGTAGTTTCACAAGTCGATTACATATTAACAAAAGTAGATCCAACCTTTTTTTTTCCAGTTACTCTCCATGTATCCCTCCCAGCATCCCACCCCTCTCAGGAGAGAGCAGTTATCTTTAAACAAGTAGAGATTCCAAGCAATCAATTCATACAAGTATACAAATATACAAATAAGGAAACACCAAAAATAAAAAACCAGAAAAAATTAATAAAAAGAAAATTAATTAATTAATAAAATAAGAAACCAAAACAAGAAAAATAAGTAGATAAGTAAATAAATAATTAATAATTAATCATTAATAAGGGGGGGGGGGGGGCTCAGTCGTCACCTTCAGGTAGAGATATCAAAGATTCAAAATGGTTTAAGAGAGGTTTCCAGGTATTGTCAAATGAGTTCAAGGAACCTTGAAGGGAGAATCTAAGCTTTTCTAGACTGATGGACAGTAAAAGTTCTTTCACCCATCTGTTATAAGATGGGGGTTGAGGGTGTTTCCATTTAAGGAGTATAAGTCGTCTGGCCAACAAGGTAGAAAAGGCTAAAACCGTCTGCATTACTGTAGATGTTGTGGGTGACAAGGACGTACCAAACAAGGCCAAAAGGGGTTCTGGGATGATAGTGACATTATATGCTGTGGCAAGAGTTTTAAAAATTTCAGACCAAAATGTAGCAAGCCTGGGGCAGAACCAAAACATATGTGGGTGGTCGGCTGGGGATTGATGACATCTGTTACATGAATCAGTTATGTAAGGGTAAATCTGCGATAGTCTCATGTTAGTATAGTGAACTTTATAAACAACTTTACATTGTAAGAGGCTGTGT
>NW_019506719.1:0-1228 GCF_002814215.2 Seriola lalandi dorsalis
GTGAAGATAGTGATGACAGTGAGGACAGTGAAGATAGTGATGACAGTGGGGACAGTGAAGATAGTGAGGACAGTGGGGACAGTGAGGACAGAGGGGACAGTGAAGATAGTGATGACAGTGAGGACAGTGGGGACAGTGAAGATAGTGATGACAGTGAGGACAGTGGGGACAGTGAAGATAGTGATGACAATGAGGACAGTGGGGACAGTGAAGATAGTGAGGACAGTGAGGACAGTGAAGATAGTGATGACAGTGAGGACAGTGGGGACAGTGAAGATAGTGAGGACAGCGGGGACAGTGAAGATAGTGATGACAGCGGGGACAGTGAAGATAGTGAGGACAGTGAAGATAGTGAGGACAGTGGGGACAGTGAAGATAGTGAGGACAGTGAAGATAGTGAGGACAGTGAGGACAGTGAAGATAGTGATGACAGTGAAGATAGTGAGGACAGTGAAGATAGTGAGGACAGTGGGGACAGTGAAGATAGTGATGACAGTGGGGACAGTGGGGACAGTGAAGATAGTGATGACAGTGAAGATAGTGATGACAGTGAGGACAGTGGGGACAGTGAGGACAGTGGGGACAGCGGGGACAGTGAGGACAGTGGGGACAGTGAAGATAGTGATGACAGTGAAGATAGTGATGACAGTGGGGACAGTGAAGATAGTGAGGACAGTGAGGACAGTGGGGACAGTGAAGATAGTGATGACAGTGAAGATAGTGAAGATAGTGAGGACAGTGAGGACAGTGGGGACAGTGAAGATAGTGATGACAGTGAGGACAGTGGGGACAGTGGGGACAGTGAAGATAGTGATGACAGTGAAGATAGTGAGGACAGTGAAGATAGTGATGACAGTGAGGACAGTGGGGACAGTGAGGACAGTGAGGACAGCGGGGACAGTGAAGATAGTGAGGACAGTGAAGATAGTGAGGACAGTGAAGATAGTGATGACAGTGAGGACAGTGGGGACAGTGAAGATAGTGAGGACAGCGGGGACAGTGAAGATAGTGATGACAGTGGGGACAGTGAAGATAGTGATGACAGTGAAGATAGTGATGACAGTGGGGACAGTGAGGACAGTGGGGACAGTGAAGATAGTGAGGACAGTGAAGATAGTGATGACAGTGAGGACAGTGGGGACAGTGAAGATAGTGAGGACAGTGAAGATAGTGATGACAGTGAGGACAGTGGGGACAGTGAAGATAGTGAGGACAGTGAAGATAGTGA
>NW_019506720.1:0-854 GCF_002814215.2 Seriola lalandi dorsalis
GTGTGTGTGTGTGTGTGTGTGTGTGTGTGTGTGTGTGTGTGTGTGTGTGTGTGTGTGTGTGTGTGTACTTCTTGCTTTGTGAGGACCAGTTTGAGTCATAGAACTCACAGTGTCAGGACACTTTGGCTGGTTCTCACTCTAAGTCAAGACAGGTTTAGATTCAGGTTCAGGTTTAGATTCAGGTTCAGGTTTAGATTCAGGTTCAGGTTTAGATTCAGGTTCAGATTCAGGTTTAGATTCAGGTTCAGGTTCAGGTTTAGATTTAGGTTTAGATTCAGGTTCAGGTTTAGATTCAGGTTCAGGTTTAGATTCAGGTTTAGGTTTAGATTCAGGTTCAGGTTTAGATTCAGGTTCAGGTTCAGGTTTAGATTCAGGTTTAGGTTTAGATTCAGGTTTAGGTTTAGATTCAGGTTCAGGTTTAGATTCAGGTTCAGGTTCAGATTCAGGTTCAGGTTTAGATTCAGGTTCAGATTCAGGTTTAGATTCAGGTTCAGGTTTAGATTCAGGTTTAGGTTTAGATTCAGGTTCAGGTTTAGATTCAGGTTCAGGTTCAGGTTTAGATTCAGGTTTAGGTTTAGATTCAGGTTTAGGTTTAGATTCAGGTTCAGGTTTAGATTCAGATTCAGGTTCAGGGTTGGGCTTTATTTGTTAGGTTGATGTGTAAGGAGCTAGTGCAGCGGTTCATAAACTTTTCCTCATGTCCCACTTCAAAATCTGGTAAATGTTGGTGTCAGTCCCTGAAACAAGACAGAGGCTGAATAAAACCTTCTCCGATCACTTTTGATTCATTCATTCATTTTAACGATGGAGCTTTCATCCATGTGATCTTTTAGTAAGTGTACGATGTTGTTCAG
>NW_019506721.1:0-652 GCF_002814215.2 Seriola lalandi dorsalis
ACATCAAAAAAACATCATAAAATAATGAGGCATAAAATGTGAAAAAACGTCATAGTATAGTAAGGCATAAAACATCAAAAAAACATCATAGTTTATTAAGGCTTAAAATGTCAAATAAATGTCATATTGTATTAAGGCATGAAACGTCATAGCATGGTAAGTCATAAAACATTATAAAATAATGAGGCATAAAATGTGAAAAAATGTTATAGTATAGTAAGGCATAAAACGTCAAAAAAACATCAGAATTTATTAAGGCTTAAAATGTCGAAAAAATGTCATAGTATGGTAAGTCATAAAACATTAAAAAAAATATCATAAAATAATGAGGCATAAAATTTGAAAAAACGCCATAGTATAGTAAGGCATAAAACGTCAAAAAAACATCATAGTTTATTAAGGCTTAAAATGTCGAATAAATGTCACAGTATATAAAGGCATGAAACGTCATAGAATATTAAGTCATAAAACATCAAAAAAACATCATAAAGTAATGAGGCATAAAATATGAAAAAACGTCATAGTATAGTAAGGGATAAAACGTCAAAAAAACATCATAGTTTATTGAGGCTTAAAATGTCGAATAAATGTCACAGTATATTAAGGCATGAAACGTCATAGAATATTAAGTCATAAAACATCAAAAAAACAT
>NW_019506722.1:0-841 GCF_002814215.2 Seriola lalandi dorsalis
CCTTACTATACTATGACGTTTAAATTACTTTATTTGCCTTACTATACTGTGACGTTTTTATGACTTTTTTTTTAACTTTTTTTTTGCCTTACTATCCTATGACGTTTAAATTACTTTTTTTTTTTTGCCTT
Organism: Seriola lalandi dorsalis; assembly: GCF_002814215.2. Lineage (NCBI taxonomy): Eukaryota > Metazoa > Chordata > Actinopteri > Carangiformes > Carangidae > Seriola > Seriola lalandi. The sequence continues at coordinate 132 of NW_019506722.1, forward strand.
ACTATACTATGACGTTTAAATTGCTTTTTTTGCCTTACTATACTGTGACGTTTTTATGACTTTTTTTAAACTTTTTTTTTGCCTTACTATACTATGACGTTTTTATGACTTTTTTTTTCGCCTTACTATAGTATGACGTTTTTATGACTTTTTTTTTTGCCTTACTATACTGTGACATTTTTATGACTTTTTTTTTGCCTTACTAGACTATGACGTTTTTATTACTTTTTTTCGCCTTACTATACTATGACGTTTTTATTACTTTTTTTTGCCTTACTATACTATGATGCTTTTATGAAATTTTTTGCCTTACTATACTATGACGTTTTTATGACTTTTTTTTAACCTTTTTTTCGCCTTACTATACTATGTCATTTTTATGACTTTTTCGCCTTATTATACCATGATGTTTTTATGACCTTTTTTTTAACCTTTTTTTCGCCTTACTACACTATGACATTTTTATGACATTTTTTTTGCCTTACTATACTGTGACATTTTTATGACTTTTTTTCGCCTTACTATACTATGACATTTTTATGACTTTTTTTTTTTTTTACCTTTTTTTTGCCTTACTATACTATGACGTTTTTATGACTTTTTATTTTACCTTTTTTTCGCCTTACTATACCATGACGTTTTTATGACTTTTTTTTTAACCTTTTTTTCGCCTTACTATACTGTGACATTTTTATGACTTTTTTTTTTTT
>NW_019506724.1:0-1254 GCF_002814215.2 Seriola lalandi dorsalis
AGTATAGTATGGCATAAAAGGTCATAAAAACGTCATAGTATGGTAAAGAATAAAACAATATAGTACAGTAAGGCATAAGAATGACAAAAAACGTCATATTATAGTATGGCACAAAAATGTCAAAAAACGTCATAGTATAGTATGGCACAAAAATGTCAAAAAACGTCATAGTATAGTATGGCATAAAATGTCAAAAAAAGGTCATAGTATATTAAGGCATACAAGGTCATAAAAATGTCATAGTGTGGCAAGGAATAAAACAATATAGTACAGTAAGGCATAAGAATGACAAAAAACATCATAGTATAGTATGGCACAAAAATGTCAAAAAACGTCATAGTATAGTATGGCATAAAATATCAAAAAAACATTATAGTATATTAAGGCATAAAAGGTCATAAAAATGTCATAGCATGGCAAGGAATAGAACAATATAGTACAGTAAGGCATAAAAATGACAAAAAACGTCATTGTATCGTATGGCATTAAATGTCAAAAAACGTCACAGTATAGTATGGCATAAAATATCAAAAAAACATCATAGTATATTAAGGCATAAAAGGTCATAAAAATGTCATAGCATGGCAAGGAATAAAACAATATAGTACAGTAAGGCATAAGAATGACAAAAAACATCATAGTATAGTATGGCACAAAAATGTCAAAAAACGTCATAGTATAGTATGGCATAAAATGTCAAAAAAAACATCATAGTATATTAAGGCATAAAAGGTCATAAAAACGTCACAGTATGGTAAGGCATCAAATGAAATTGTATTGCAAGGTATAAAAATGACAAAAAATAGATCATAGGTATAGTATGGCATAAAAATGACAAAAAACTTCATAGTATAGTATGGCATAAAATGTCAAAAAAACATCATCGTATATTAAGGCATAAAAGGTCATAAAAACGTCACAGTATGGTAAGGCATCAAATGAAATTGTATTGCAAGGTATAAAAATGACAAAAAATAGATCATAGTATAGTATGGCATTAAAATGACAAAAAAAATGTCATAGTATAGTATGGCATAAAATGTCAAAAAAACATCATAGTATATTAAGGCATAAAAGGTCATAAAAACATCATAGTATGGTAAGGCATCAAATGAAATTGTATTATAAGGCATAAAAATGTAAAAAAAAATTATAGTACAATATTGCATAAAAATATTTTAAAAAAACATCATAGTAGAGTATGGCATGAAACGTCAAAAAAACATCATAGTATATTAAGGCATAAAAGGTCAT
>NW_019506725.1:0-882 GCF_002814215.2 Seriola lalandi dorsalis
AACCCTCAGGGGTCCCTCTGTCCTTTTTTGGACATTTTCTTTACTTTTCTTTTTTGATTTGCTGATCATTTTGGCTGTGTTACAGCTGAAGGTATGGATGGAAAAACGTCATAGTATAGTATAAAATTTCAAAAAAACATCATAGTATAATAAGGCATAAAAATGGCAAAAAACGTCATAGTATAGTCAGGCACAAAACGTCACAGTATAGTAAGGCATAAAAATGCCAAAAAATACATATTCTAGTGGAGCATAAAAATGGCAAAAAAACGTCATAGTATTGTATGGCATAAAATTTAAAAAAAACATCATAGTATAATAGGGCATAAAAATGGCAAAAAACGTCATAGTATAGTATGGCATAAAATTTTAAAAAATGTCATAGTATACTAAGGCATAAAAATGACAAAAAAACGTCATAGTATAGTCAGGCACAAAACGCCACAGTATAGTCAGGCAAAAAAAATGCCAAAAAACGTCATAGTATAATAAGGCATAAAAATGGCAAAAAACGTCATAGTATAATAAGGCATAAAAATGGCACAAAACGTCATAGTATAATATGGCATAAAAATGGCAAAAAACGTCATAGTATAATAAGGCATAAAATTTAAAAAAATGTCATAGTATAGTCAGGCACAAAACGTCACAGTATAGTAAGGCATAAAAATGCCAAAAAAATACATATTATAGTAGAGCATAAAAATGTCAAAAAACGTCATAGTATTGTATGGCATAAAATTTCAAAAAAACATCATAGTATATTAAGGCATAAAAATGGCACAAAACGTCACAGTATAGTAAGGCATAAAAATGCCAAAAAAAGTCATATTATAGTAGAGCATAAAAATGTCAAAAAACGTCATAGTATTGTATGGCATA
>NW_019506726.1:0-843 GCF_002814215.2 Seriola lalandi dorsalis
AAGTCATAAAAATGCTAGAAAAGGTCATACAATAGTAAGGCATAAAAACATCATAGTATAGTAAGGTATAAAAATGCCAAAAAACATCAAAGTATAGTAAGGCATAAAACTATCATAAGATAGTAAGGCATGAAAATAGTAAAAAATGTCATAGTATACTTAGACATAAAAATGCCAAAAAACATCATAGTATAGCAAGGCATAAAACTATCATAGGATAGTAAGGCATAAAAATACAAAAAACGTCATACTATAGTAAGGCATAAAAATGTCATATTATAGTAAGGCATAAAAATGCCAAAAAACTTCATAGTATAGTAAGGCATAAAAATACCAAAATATGTAACATTATAGTAAGTCATAAAAATGCTAGAAAAGGTCATACTATAGTAAGGCATGAAAACATCATAGGATAGTAAGGCATAAAAATACAAAAAACGTAATAGTATAGTAAGTCATAAAAATCCCAAAAAAAACATCATACTATAGTAAGGCATAAAAATGTAAAAAAAAAAAGTCATTGTATAGTAAGGTATAAAAATGCCAAAAAACATCATAGTATAGTAAGGCATAAAACTATCATAGGATAGTAAGGCATGAAAATAGTAAAAAATGTCATTGTATACTAAGACATAAAAATGCCAAAAAACATCATAGTATAGTAAGGCATAAAACTATCATAGGATAGTAAGGCATACAAATGTCATAAAACGTCATAATATAGTAAGGCTTAAAAACGTCAAAAAAATGTCAAGAATGTAATAGTATATTAAGGAATAAAAATGTAATAAAACATCATAGTATAGTCAGTCATGAAAATGTCAAAAAAAGTAATAGTATAGT
>NW_019506727.1:0-792 GCF_002814215.2 Seriola lalandi dorsalis
GTCCTATGATAACTATTAATTTAGCTATACAGACTAATGAGCAGTGATAACTAACATGTCTTTGGGGTCATCAGGTGGGAACCTCCTTTCACCAGTGTTTCGTCTAGTTGGTCCCACGACACCTCCAGGAGGCCAGACAGTGATCACTGGCGTCCCAGAGTCACTCCCCTAATGCCAGCCATCACTGCTCCTCACACCACCACTATTTTCCACAAACAACACCATCATCAACTCTGACAAAACACACTAGCAGATTAAGCAGATTCAGCAAACAAACTCCCCTAAACAGTTGGAGAAAGTGGTGGCCATTTTGAATGAGGGAGGTAGAGTCAAGGAGAGATGCCTTTTGAGCTAAACTCTCCCCCCCCCTCCCTACTCCCCCACTCTCCAAGACATCAAACAAACAAACAAACAAACAAACAAACAAACAAACAAACAAACAATCAAACTCACCTAAGCAGCCAAAGACACACTACAAACCAATTCAATACAAGCAAACAATACAGGCCACCTCACCTGGACTAACCACATGGTGTCAAAGAGGCTCACACAGGCCACACCCCCACTTAAAAACACTTCCTCTTCCTAGATTTCTTCCTTGCTTCTCCTAAGAGTCTGTCTATCCTAAGTGCTCCCCCTGCTGGGCCCCCAGCTACCATTACTCCTTCTCATCCAAATCCACTGACTGGATCTTGCTGCCTCATTTGACATGTCCTTTACAATTTTCCTCACACTCTGTCCACTTGCTCCTAACTCCCTCACCAAAGAGACAACAGACCTTGCTACAAATCC
>NW_019506728.1:0-1390 GCF_002814215.2 Seriola lalandi dorsalis
GACGTTTTTATGACTTTTTATGCCTTTCTATACTATGACGTTTTTAAGACTTACTATACTATGATGTTTTTATTCCTTACTATACAATGACGTTTTCATGACTTTTTATGCCTTACCATCCTGCGACATTTTTTTTATCTCTATGCCTTAGTATTCTATTTTTTTTATTTCTTTGTTTTGTCTTACTATACTATGAAATTTTTGAATTTTTATGCCTTACTATACTATGACGTTTTTATGACTATTTATGCCATACTATACTATGACATATTAATGCCTTACTATGCCAGCCCGTTTTTATACTTTACTAAACTATGACATTTTTATGCCTTACAATACGTTCACATTTTTGAATTTTTATACCTTTCTATACTATGACGGTTTTATGAATTTTTTTCTTTACTATATTATATCATTTTTATGATTTTTTTATGCCTTACTATACTATGACAGTTTTATGAATTTTTTTTTTACTATATTATAACATTTCTATCATTTTTATGCCTTACTACAATATTACGTTTTTATGACCTTTTTATGCCTTTCTATACTATGATGTTTTTAAGACTTACTATCTTATGAAGTTTTTATGCTTTACTATACCATGACATTTTTATGCCTTACTATACTATGACGTTTTTATGACTTTTTATGCCTTACTATATTATGACGTTTTTATGATTTTTTATGCCTTACTATACTATGACGTTTTTATGACTTTTTATGCCTTACTATACTATGATGTTTTTATGACTTTTTATGCCTTTCTATACTATGACGTTTTTAAGACTTACTACCCTATTAAGTTTTTATTCTTTACTATACTATGATGTTTTTATGACTTTTTATGCCTTACTATACTATGACGTTTTTATGCCTTACTATACCAGCGCGTTTTTATGCTTTACTAAACTATGACATTTTTATGCCTTACAATACGTTCACATTTTTGAATTTTTATACCTTACTATACTATGACGGTTTTATGAATTTTTTTCTTTACTATATTATAACATTTTTATGACTTTTAATGCCTTTCTTTACTATGAAGTTCTTATGATTTCTTGTGCCTTACTATAGTATGACATTTTTATGACTTTTTATACCTTTCTATACTATGATGTTTTTAAGACTTACTATCTTATGAAGTTTTTATGCTTTACTATACCATGATGTTTTTATGACTTTTTATGCCTTACTATACTATGACGTTTTTATGACTTTTTATGCCTTACTATACCATGATGTTTTTATGACTTTTTATGCCTTACTATACTATGACGTTTTTATGACTTTTTATGCCTTACTATACTATGACGTTTTTATGACTTTTTATGCCTTTCTATACTATGACGTTTTTAAGACTTACTATCCTATGAAGTTTTTATTC
>NW_019506729.1:0-624 GCF_002814215.2 Seriola lalandi dorsalis
GCAGTGATAAGACATTAAATCAACAATCAAAATTGCATAAAAACACATTAAATACAGACAGTTTAAGCAGACTACAGGTATTCCATAGAATGTCAAAAAAAACGTCATAGTATAGCATGGCATAAAAATGTAAAAAAAAAAAAAAAAAATGTCATAGTATAGTATGGCAAAAAAATGTAAAAAAAACGTCATAGTATAGTATGGCATAATAATGTCCAAAAAAACGTCATAGTATAGCATGGCATAAAAATGTAAAAAAAAACGTCATAGTATAGCATGGCATAAAAATGTAAAAAAAAAATTTCATAGTATAGCATGGCATAATAACACACACACAGACTTGTTTTATTCTTTTGAACATATTAACAAACCACTTACATCAATATAATACATATAGCAGCATTTACAAGAGGATATGCAGTGATAAGACATCAAAACAACAATCAAAATTGCATAAAAACACATTAAATACAGACAGTTTAAGCAGACCTCAGGTATTCCATAGAATGTCCAAAAAAACGTCATAGTATAGCATGGCATAAGAAACGTCATAGTATAGCATGGCATAAAAAATCTAATAATATAGCATGGCTTAAAAATGTAAAAAAAAAAAAAAAAAAAAAA
>NW_019506730.1:0-859 GCF_002814215.2 Seriola lalandi dorsalis
CTTACTATACTGTGACGTTTTTATGCCTTACCATACTATGACGTTTTTATGACTTTTTATGTCTTACTATACCGTGACGTTTTTATGCCTTACTATACTATGACGTTTTTATGAATTTTTATGCCTTATTATACTATGACATTTTTTTTACTTTTTATGTCTTACTATACTATGACGTTTTTATGACTTTTTATGTCTTACTATACTGTGACGTTTTTATGCCTTACCATACTATGACGTTTTTATGACTTTTTATGTCTTACTATACCGTGACGTTTTTATGCCTTACTATACTATGACGTTTTTATTACTTTTAATGCCTTACTATATGATGACTTTTTTTTTACTTTTTATGTCTTACTATACTATGACGTTTTTATGACTTTTTATGTCTTACTATACTGTGACGTTTTTATGCCTTACTATACTGTGACGTTTTTATGACTTTTTATGCCTTACTAAACTGTGACTTTTTATGCTTTACTATACTATGACATTTTTTGCCTTACTATACTTTGACATTTTGTGCCTCACTATACTATGACTTTTTATACCTTACTATAATATGACGTTTTTCACTTTTTATGCCTTAATATATTATGACATTTTTATGACTTTTTATGCCTTACTATACTATGAATTTTTATACCTTATTATACTATGACATTTTTATGACTTTTTATGCCTTACTATACTATGACGTTTTTATGACTTTTTATGCCTTATTATACTATGACGTTTTTATGACTTTTTATGCCTTATTATACTATGACGTTTTTATGACTTTTTATGCCTTATTATACTATGACGTTTTTATGAATTTTTATGCCTTATTATACTATGACATTTTTATGACTAT
>NW_019506731.1:0-719 GCF_002814215.2 Seriola lalandi dorsalis
ATTATATAAAGTGTGGTTACATTCATTAGATAAACAGTTTGAAAATTATACAAATTATATTTACTGTGGATTAGTGTAATATATACCATGGAAGTATAGATCTATATATATCATCCTGCATTATATATTATATACATAGAAAATCTCTATGTCAGTCTGTTAATTAGTGCCACGGGTGCTCAGCTCCGAGGCATCTATTAATATTCTCTTTCGGGTTTATTATTCTTCCGCCAAATTTTGGCGCGTAACTCGTCCCGCAGCTTTGAGAAAACCCCGGTAATATATACATCAAAACATGCGTCTTGATCCCGAAAGAGATGGTATGACTTTTGGTGTTTTGGTGTTCCCGAAGTTATTCCCAAAAAACTGGGAATAAAAAATGCATTAGGAATGTATTGGAATTTTCTTTAGAAACCCACCTTTTTTCTACAAAATTGCACCTTTTTTCTGAGTCACCCAGCTCTCTCATACCTGCACGTAGAAATGTGATTTAAACTATAAAACGGAGGAAAACTTCTGCTCTCTCAAAAAGACAGGAACTGTTTTACATAACATGTAAACTTTTCAAACTGTGAGCACTCAAAGGAGGAGTGCAAATCACTTTTTCTTCAAAGTTAGAGTGAAAGCGTCAGTTGGCTAGAATGCGTGAAGCAGTAAAAAATAACCTTTATTTTTATTTTTAACTCGAGCTCGCGGCCAAACCGTAAAAAGGAGACAAA
>NW_019506732.1:0-898 GCF_002814215.2 Seriola lalandi dorsalis
CCTTACTATACTATGACTTTTTTCTGCCTTACTATACTATGACGTTTTTATGCGTTTTTATGCCTTACTATACTATGACTTTTTCTGCCTTACTATACTATGACGTTTTTATGACTTTTTATGCCATACTATACTATGACTTTTTATGCCTTACTATACTATGACTTTTTATGACTTTTTATGCCTTACTGTACTCTGACGTTTTTATGACTTTAAATGCCGTACTATACTATGGCTTTTTATACCTTACTATACTATGACTTTTTTATGCGTTTTTATGCCTTACTATACTATGACTTTTTATGCCTTACTATACTATGACTTTTTCTGCCTTACTATACTATGACGTTTTTATGACTTTTTCTGCCTTACTATACTTTGACGTATTTATGCGTTTTTATGCCTTACTATACTATGAGTTTTTATGCCTTACTATACTATGACTTTTTCTGCCTTACTATACAATGACGTTTTTATGACTTTTTCTGCCTTACTATACTATGACATTTTATGCCATACTGTAATATGACGTTTTTATGACTTTTTATGCGTTATTATTAAATGACGTTTTTGACTTTTTATGCCTTACTATATTATGACTTTTTATGCCATACTGTAATATGACGTTTTTATGACTTTTTATGCGTTATTATACAATGACGTTTTTGACTTTTTATGCCTTACTATACTATGACTTTTTCTGCCTTACTATACTATGACGTTTTTATGCGTTTTTATGCCTGACTATACTATGACGTTTTTATGACTTTTTATGCCATACTATACTATGACTTTTTATGCCTTACTATACTATGACTTTTTATGACTTTTTATGCCTTACTATACTATGACTTTTTTCTGACTTTTTATGCCTTACTATACTATGACATTTTTATGA
>NW_019506733.1:0-661 GCF_002814215.2 Seriola lalandi dorsalis
TTTCACATTTTTATGCCTTACTATACTATGACTTTTTTTCACATTTTTATGCCTTACTATACTATGACTTTTTGTGGCTTATTATACTATGTCATTTTTATGAAAATTTATGCCTTACTGTATTATGACGTTTTTTTGATATTTTTATGCCTTACTATACTATGACGTTTTTATGGCTTACTATACTATGACTTTTTTTCACATTTTTATGCCTTACTGTATTATGATGTTTTTTCACATTTTCATGCCTTACTATACTATGACTTTTTATGGCTTACTATACTATGACGTTTTTATGCCTTATTATACTATGACATTTTTATGAAAATTTATGCCTTACTATACTATGACATTTTTTCAGATTTTTATGCCTTACTATACTATGGCTTTTTATGGCTTACTATACTATGACATTTTTATGAAAATTTATGCCTTACTATACTATGACATTTTTTCACATTTTTATGCCTTACTATACTATGACTTTTTGTGGCTTATTATACTATGTCATTTTTATGAAAATTTATGCCTTACTGTATTATGACGTTTTTTTGACATTTTTATGCCTTACTATACTATGACGTTTTTATGCCTTACTATACTATGTCGTTTGATGCCTGACCATACTGTGATGTTTTTATGACCACTTATGCCTGAATAA
>NW_019506734.1:0-786 GCF_002814215.2 Seriola lalandi dorsalis
AAAGTGATAAAAACGACAATATAGTAAGGCATAAAAAGTGTTAAAAACGACATAGTATAGTGAGGCATAAAAATGACATAGTATAGTGAGGCATAAAAATTCATAAAAACGTCATAGTATAGTAAGGCATAAAAAGTCATAAAAACGACATAGTATAGTAGGGCATAAAAAATGATAAAAACGTCATAGTATAGTAAGGCATAAAAGGCATAAAAACGACATAGTATAGTAAGGCATAAAGAGTCATAAAAACGTCATAGTATATTACGATGTAGTATAATAAGACATAAAAAGTGATGAAAACGACAATATAGTAAGGCATAAAAATTCATAAAAACGACAAAGTATAGTATGGCATAAAAAGTCATTAAAACGACAAAGTACATCAAGGCATAAAAAGTCATAAAACGACATAGTATAGTAAGGCATAAAAAGTCATAAAAATGACATAATATAGTAAGGCATAAAAGGCATAAAAACGTCATAGTATAGTAAGGCATAAAAAGTCATAAAAACATCATAGTATAGTAAGGCATAAAAAGTGATAAAAACATCATAGTATAGTAAGGCAGAAAAAAATCATAGTATAGTAAGGCATAAAGAGTGATAAAAAAGTCACAGTATAGTAAGGCATAAAAACATCATAGTATAGTAAGGCATAAAAAGTGATAAAAACATCATAGTATAGTAAGGCATAAAAAGTGATAAAAACCTCAAAGTATAGTAAGGCATAAAACGTCATAAAAATGACACAGTGTCGTAAGGCATACAAACGACATAGTATAG
>NW_019506735.1:0-2295 GCF_002814215.2 Seriola lalandi dorsalis
AAAAAAAAAAAAAAAAGTAATAGTATAGTAAGGCATAAAAAGTTCATAGTATAGTAAGGCATAAAAAGTCATAAAAACGACACTGTAGTAGGGCACAAAAAGTCATAAAAAGTCATTGTATAATAAGGCATAAAAACTCATAAAAACGTCACAGTATAGTCAGTCATGAAAACTTATAGTATAGTAAGGCATAAAAAGTCATGAAAACGTCATAGTATAGTAAGGCATAAAAAGTCAAAGTGTAGTATGGCATAAAAAGTCATAAAAACGACATAGTATAGTAAGGCATAAAAAGTCATAAAAACTACATTATAATAAGGCATAAAAAGTCAGAGCATAGTAAGGCATGAAAAGTCATAAAAACGAAAAAGTATAGTAAGGCATGAAAAGTAATAGTATAATGAGGCATAAAAAGTTATAGTATAGTAAGGCATAAAAAGTCATAAAAATGACATAGTATAGTAAAGCATAAAAAGTCATAAAAACGTCATAGTATAATAAGGCATAAAAAGTCATACTATAGTAAGGCATAAAAAGTCATAGTACAGTAAGACATAAAAAGTAATAAAAATGACAGTATAGTAAGGCATAAAAAGTTATAGTATAATAAGACATAAAAAGTCATAGTATAGTAAGGCATAAAAAGTCATAAAATGTCATAGTATAGTAAGGCATAAAAAGTCATAAAAATGACATAGTATAGTAAGGCATAAAAAGTCATAAAAACGTCATAGTATATATCGGCATAAAAAGTCATAAAAACGTCATAGTATAATAAGTCATAAAAAGTCATAGTATATATAGGCATAAAAAGTCATAAAAATGACACAGTATAGTAAGGCATAAAAAGTTATAGTATAGTAAGGCATAAAAAGTTCATAGTATAGTAAGGCATAAAAAGTCATAAAAAGTAATAGTATAGTAAGGCATAAAAAGTCATAAAAAGTAATAGTATAGTAAGGCATAAAAAGTAATAGTATAGTAAGGCATTAAAAGTCATAAAAATGACATAGTATATATAGGCATAAAAAGTGATAAAAACGTCATAGTTTAATAAGGTATAAAAAGTCATAGTATAGTAAGCTATAAAAAGTCATAAAAAGTCATAGTATATATAGGCATAAAAAGTCATAAAAATGACACAGTATAGTAAGGCATAAAAAGTAATAGTATGGGGCGTCGTGTAGCGTAGTGGTTTAAGCAGGCGCCCCATGTGTAGAGGCTACAGTCCTCGCTGCATGTCATTCCCCCTCTCTCTGCCTCCCTGTTTCCTGTCACTCTCCACTGTGCTGTCCATTAAAGGCATAAAAGCCCAAAAAATATACTTTAAAAAAAAAAAAAAAAAGTAATAGTATAGTAAGGCATAAAAAGTTCATAGTATAGTAAGGCATAAAAAGTCATAAAAACGACACTATAGTAGGGCACAAAAAGTCATAAAAAGTCATTGTATAATAAGGCATAAAAACTCATAAAAACGTCACAGTATAGTCAGTCATGAAAACTTATAGTATAGTAAGGCATAAAAAGTCATGAAAACGTCATAGTATAGTAAGGCATAAAAAGTCAAAGTGTAGTATGGCATAAAAAGTCATAAAAACGACATAGTATAGTAAGGCATAAAAAGTCATAAAAACTACATTATAATAAGGCATAAAAAGTCAGAGCATAGTAAGGCATGAAAAGTCATAAAAACGAAAAAGTATAGTAAGGCATGAAAAGTAATAGTATAATGAGGCATAAAAAGTTATAGTATAGTAAGGCATAAAAAGTCATAAAAATGACATAGTATAGTAAAGCATAAAAAGTCATAAAAACGTCATAGTATAATAAGGCATAAAAAGTCATACTATAGTAAGGCATAAAAAGTCATAGTACAGTAAGACATAAAAAGTAATAAAAATGACAGTATAGTAAGGCATAAAAAGTTATAGTATAATAAGACATAAAAAGTCATAGTATAGTAAGGCATAAAAAGTCATAAAATGTCATAGTATAGTAAGGCATAAAAAGTCATAAAAATGACATAGTATAGTAAGGCATAAAAAGTCATAAAAACGTCATAGTATATATCGGCATAAAAAGTCATAAAAACGTCATAGTATAATAAGGCATAAAAAGTCATAGTAGAGAAAGGCATAAAAAGTTATAAAAATGACACAGTATAGTAAGGCATAAAAAGTAATAGTATAGTAAGGCATAAAAAGTTATAGTATAGTAAGGCATAAAAAGTTCATAGTATAGTAAGGCATAAAAAGTCATAAAAAGTAATAGTATAGTAAGGCATAAAAAGTCATA
>NW_019506737.1:0-719 GCF_002814215.2 Seriola lalandi dorsalis
AAATAATCTAAATAGACATAAAAGTGCCAAAAAACGTCAAATTATACTATGGCAGAAAAATGCCAAAAAACGTCATAGTATACTATGGCAAAAAACGTCAAAAAAACATCATAGTATTTTAAGGCATAAAAGGTCATAAAAACCTCATAATATGGTCACGCATGAGACAAAATGATATAATTACGCATAAAAGTGCCAAAAAACGTCAAAGTATACTATGTCAGAAAAATGCCAAAAAACCACATAGTATACTATGGCATAAAATGTCAAAAAAAAATTAATGGTATATTAAGGCAGGATTTGAACCTACAATCTTTGTAGTGTGAAGCAACTGCTTTAACCACTTAACTATGGCATCAGCTCTTCAACTCATGGTGTTCTAAGTTGTAAAACCATCATATTATCGTAAGGCATAAAAAATGTCATTGTATATTAAGGCATGAAAAGTAATATGAACGTCATAGCATGGCATTGCATGAGACAAAATAATATAAATAGACATAAAAGTGCCAAAAAACGTCAAAGTATACTATGGCAGAAAAATGCCAAAAAACGTCATAGTATACTATGGCAAAAAACATCAAAAAAACATCATAGTATTTTATGGCATAAAAGGTCATACAAACCTCATAGTATGATCACGCATGAGACAAAATGATATAATTACACATAAAAGTGCCAAAAAACGTCAAAGTATAGTTCGTCAGAAAAATGCCAAA
>NW_019506738.1:0-911 GCF_002814215.2 Seriola lalandi dorsalis
ATAATAATAATAAAAAGGTCATAGTAAAGTAAGGAATAAAAATGAAAAAAAACGTCATAGTACAGTAAGGCATGAAAATGAAAAAAACGTCATAGTATAGTATGGCAAAAAAAAGTCACAGTATAGTAAGGCATTAAAATGAAAAAAAGTCATATTATAGTATGGCACGAAAATGAAAAAAAAAAGTCACAGTATAGTAAGGCATAAAAATGAAAAAAATGTCATAGTATAGTAAGGCATAAAAATGAAAAAAAACGTCATAGTACAGTAAGGCATGAAAATGAAAAAAACGTCATAGTATAGTGAGGCAAAAAAAAGTCACAGTATAGTAAGGCATAAAAATGAAAAAAAACGTCATAGTTTAGTATGGCATGAAAATAAAAAAAAAAGTCACAGTATAGTAAGGCATAAAAATGAAATAAAACGTCATAGTACAGTAAGGCATGAAAATGAAAAAAACGTCATAGTATAGTATGGCAAAAAAAAGTCACAGTATAGTAAGGCATTAAAATGAAAAAAACGTCATAGTATAGTATGGCAAAAAAAAGTCACAGTATAGTAAGGCATGAAAATGAAAAAAACGTCATAGTATAGTATGGCAAAAAAAAGTCACAGTATAGTAAGGCATTAAAATGAAAAAAACGTCATATTATAGTATGGCACGAAAATGAAAAAAAAAGTCACAGTATAGTAAGGCATAAAAATGAAAAAAATGTCATAGTATAGTAAGGCATAAAAATGAAATAAAACGTCATAGTACAGTAAGGCATGAAAATGAAAAAAACGTCATAGTATAGTGAGGCAAAAAAAAGTCACAGTATAGTAAGGCATAAAAATGAAAAAAACGTCATAGTTTAGTATGGCATGAAAATAAAAAAAAAAGTCACAGTATAGTAAGGCATAAAAATGAA
>NW_019506739.1:0-722 GCF_002814215.2 Seriola lalandi dorsalis
ATCTCCAGCCTCTCTACTGCGCTGTCACAAAGGCAACAGCCCAAAAAATATATTAAAGAAAACTGACTCCAGATCTGTGACCATGTTGTTTTATCTTCAGTCTGAGACTGAGTCTGAGTCTGAGTCTGAGTCTGAGACTGAGAGTGAGTCTGAGACTGAGTCTGAGACTGAGTCTGAGTCTGAGTCTGAGTCTGAATCTGAGTCTTAGACTGAGACTGAGTCTGAGTCTGAGTCTGAGTCTGAGTCTGAGTCTTAGACTGAGACTGAGTCAGACTGAGTCTGAGTCTTAGACTGAGACTGAATCTGAGTCTTAGACTGAGACTGAGTCTGAGTCTGAGTCTGAGACTGAGTCTGAGTCTTAGACTGAGACTGAGTCTGAGACTGAGTCTGAGTCTGAATCTGAGTCTTAGACTGAGACTGAGTCTGAGTCTGAGTCTGAGTCTGAGACTGAGTCTGAGTCTGAGTCTTAGACTGAGACTGAGTCTGAGTCTGAGACTGAGTCTGAGTCTGAGTCTTAGACTGAGACTGAGTCTGAGACTGAGTCTGAGACTGAGTCTGAGTCTGAGACTGAGTCTGAGTCTGAGACTGAAACTGAGACTGAGACTGAGTCTGAGACTGAGTCTGAGACTGAGTCTGAGTCTGAGACTGAGTCTGAGACTGAGTCTGAGTCTGAGACTGAGTCTGAGTCTGAAACTGAGACTGAGACTGAGTCTGAGACTGAG
>NW_019506740.1:0-659 GCF_002814215.2 Seriola lalandi dorsalis
GACTTTTTATGCCTTACTGTACTATGGCATTTTTATTGCTTTTAATGCCTTACTATACTATGACTTTTTATGCCTTACTATACTATGACGTTTTTATGCCTTACTATACTATGATGTTTTTATGACTTTTTATGCCTTACTATACTATGATGTTTTTATGACTTTTTATGCCTTACTATACTATGACTTTTTATGACTTTTTATGCCTTACTGTACTATGACGTTTTTATTGCTTTTAATGCCTTACTATACTATGACTTTTTATGCTTTACTATACTAAGACTGTTTTATTCCGCACTACACTATGACGTTTTTATGACTTTTCATGCCTTACTATATTAAAACGTTTTCATGCCTTTCTATACTATGACATTTTATGACTTTTAATGCCTTACTGTACTATGTCGTTTTTATGCCATACTATACTATGAAAGTTTTATGACATTTATGCCTTACTATACTATGTTTTCATGACTTTTTATGCGTTACTATACTATGACTTTTTAAGCCTCACTAAACTATGACATTTTTATGACTTTTTATGCCTCACTATATTATGTCGTTTTTATGACTTTTTATGCCTTACGATACTATGACTTTTTATGTCTTACTATACTATGACTTTTAATGCCTCACTATATTATGTCGTTTTTATGACT
>NW_019506741.1:0-953 GCF_002814215.2 Seriola lalandi dorsalis
TAGTATAGTAAGGCAAAAAAAGTCATAAAACCAAAATAGTATAGTAAGGTACAAAAAGTCACAAAAATGACATAGTATAGTAAGGCACAAAAAGTCATAAAAACGACATAGAATAGTAAGGCAAAAAAAAGTCATAAAAATGACATAGTATAGTTAGGCAAAAAAAGTCATAAAAACGACATAGTATAGTAAGGCAAAAAAAATGTCATAGTATAGTGAGGCACAAAAAGTCATAAAAATGACATAGTATAGTAAGGCACAAAAACTCATAAAAACGACACAGTATAGTAAGGCACAAAAAGTCATAAAAACGAGGTAGTATAGTAAGACACAAAAAGTCATAAAATCGACATAGTATAGTAAGGCACAAAAAGTCATAAAAATGACATAGTATAGTAAGGCACAAAAATGTCATAGTATAGTAAGGCACAAAAAGTCATAAAAATGAGGTAATATAGTAAGGCATACAATTTCATGAAAACAACATATTATAGTAAGGCACAAAAAGTCATAAAAACGAGGTTCACAAAAAGTCATAAAAATGATATAGTATAGTAAGGCATAGAAATGTCATAGTAAAGTAAGGTATAAAAAGTCATAAAACCTACATAGTATAGTAAGGCATAAAAATGACATAGTATAGTAAGGAACAAAAAGTCATAAAAATGACATAGTATAGTAAGGCAAAAAAATGTCATAGTATAGTAAGGCACAAAAAGTCATAAAAACGACATAGTATAGTAAGGCAAAAAAATGTCATAGTATAGTAAGGCACAAAAAGTCATAAAAACGACATAGTATAGTAAGGCAAAAAAAAGTGATAAAAATGACATGGTATAGTAAGGTACAAAAAGTCATAAAAACGGCATATATGATAAGGCATAAAAACGACATAGTATAGTAAGGTACAAAAAGTCATAAAAACGACATAGTATAGTAAGGCACAAAAAGTC
>NW_019506742.1:0-472 GCF_002814215.2 Seriola lalandi dorsalis
CTGAACCTGCTAAAAGGTAATATTCATCTGCGTCCCGAAGGACCGCTCCCGACAAGAAACCACGTTCAACGGCAAAGAAAAGAAGCGACACGAGTAAATCTGGATGTGGCTTCCCGCCGCTGGAGAAGCTGCTGAGAGGAAAGAGATGCGGTTTGATGCCGAGCTCGCAACTTTCCTGTTAGCCAGGTGAGTAGCATCAATGCTAGCTCTTTAGCTAAATGTTTAATCACTGCAAGGACTGACAAACATTTCAGGTGGTGATATTGACGTTGTGGACAGACGTTTTAGCGGTTAGAAGGATTGTGTCTGTTGCTCTCGGCTGTTGTACAGCTAGTGACGTCAGTAACTTCAGGCTCATCTTGTAACTGACTGTAACGTGAGATTGTATGGAGCCAGTAGACCGAGTGAATACACGTTGATCGGTTCACCGTGTTGTAACCACTTTACATTACTGTTAGGAGATCAGCCATGA
>NW_019506743.1:0-1320 GCF_002814215.2 Seriola lalandi dorsalis
GCATAAAAACGTCATAAAATGTCATAGTATAGCAAGGCATAAAAACGTCATAGTATAGTAAGGCATAAAACGTCATAGTATAGTAAGGCATAAAAACGTCATAGTATAGCAAGGCATAAAAACGTCAAAAAACGTCATAGTATAGTAAGGCATAAAAACGTCATAGTATAGCAAGGCATAAAAACGTCAAAAAACGTCATAGTATAGTAAGGCATAAAATGTTATAGTATAGTAAGGCATAAAATGTTATAGTATAGTAAGGCATAAAAACGTCAAAAAATGTCATAGTATAGTAAGGCATAAAACGTTATAGTATAGTAAGGCATTAAAACGTCAAAAAATGTCATACTATAATAAGGCATAAAAAATAATAGTATAGTAAGGCATAAAACGTCAACAAATGTCGTATTATAGTCAGGCATAAAAATGTTAAAAAACGTCAAATCATATTATAGTAAGGCATAAAACGTCATAGTATTGTAAGGCATAAAAACGTCATAGTATAGTAAGGCATAAAAACGACACAAAATGTCATAGTATAGCAAGGCATAAAAACGTCAAAAAAACATCATAGTATAGTAAGGCATAAAAACATCAAAAAATGTCATACTATAGTAAGGAATAAATCGTCATAGTATAGTAAGGCATAAAACGTCAAAAAATATCATACTATAGTAAGGAATAAATCATCATAGTATAGTAAGGCATAAAACGTCATAAAACGTCATAGTATAGTAAGGCATAATACGTCACAGTATAGTAAGGCATAAAAACATCATAGTATAGTAAGGCATAAAACGTCATAGTATAGTAAGGCATAAAAACGCCATAAAACGTCGTAGTATAGTAACGCCATAAAACGTCGTAGTATAGTAAGGCATAAAACGTTATAGTATAGTAAGGCATAAAAATGTCATAAAACGTCATACTATAGTAAGGCATAAAACGTCAACAAAATGTTATATTATAGTCAGGCATAAAAATGTTAAAAAACATCAAATCATATTATAGTAAGGCATAAAACGTCATAGTATTGTAAGGCATAAAAACGTCATAGTATAGTAAGGCATAAAAACGTCATAGTATAGTAAGGTCATAATACATTAAGGTATTAAAACGTCAAAAAATGTCATAATATAATAAGGCATAAAAACGTTATACTATAGTAAGGCATAAAATGTCATATTATATCAAGGAATAAATCGTCATAGGATAGTAAGGCATAAAAACGTCATAAAACGTCGTATTATAGTAAGGCATAAAACGTCATAGTATAGTAAGGCATAAAACGTCATAGTATAGTAAGGCATAAAAACGTCA
>NW_019506743.1:1340-2072 GCF_002814215.2 Seriola lalandi dorsalis
ATAGTAAGGCATAAAACGTCATAGTATTGTAAGGCATAAAAACGTCATAGTATAGTAAGGCATAAAAACGTCACAAAATGTCATAGTATAGCAAGGCATAAAAACGTCAAAAAAACATCATAGTATAGTAAGGCATAAAAACATCAAAAAATGTCATACTATAGTAAGGAATAAATCGTCATAGTATAGTAAGGCATAAAACGTCATAAAATGTCATAGTATAGTAAGGCATAAAACGTCAAAAAATATCATACTATAGTAAGGAATAAATCGTCATAGTATAGTAAGGCATAAAACGTCATAAAACGTCATAGTATAGTAAGGCATAAAACGTCATAGTATAGTAAGGCATAAAAACATCATAGTATAGTAAGGCATTAAACATCATAGTATAGTAAGGCATAAAACGTCATAGTATAGTAAGGCATAAAAACGCCATAAAACGTCATAGTATAGTAAGCCATAAAACGTCATAGTATTGTAAGGTATAAAACGTTATAGTATAGTAAGGCATAAAACGTTATCGTATAGTAAGGCATAAAAATGTCATAAAACGTCATACTATAGTAAGGCATAAAACGTCAACAAAATGTCATATTATAGTCAGGCATAAAAATGTTAAAAAACATCAAATCATATTATAGTAAGGCATAAAACGTCATAGTATTGTAAGGCATAAAAACGTCATAGTATAGTAAGGCATAAAAACGTCATAGTATAGTAAGGCATAAC
>NW_019506745.1:0-570 GCF_002814215.2 Seriola lalandi dorsalis
GCATAAAATTTTGAAAAAAAATGTCATAGTATAGTAAGGCATAAAATTTCATTAAAAATGTCATAGTATAGTAAGGCATAACATTTTAAGGAAAAACATCATAGTATAGTAAGGCTTAAAATTTCATTAAAAATGTCATAGTATAGTAAGGCATAAAATTTTAAGGAAAAACATCATAGTATAGTAAGGCATAAAATTTCATGAAAAACATCATAGTATAGTAAGGCATAAAATTTAATAAAAAACGTCATAGTATAGTAAGGTATAAAATTCCATAAAAAACGTCGTATTATAGTAAGGCGTAAAATTTCATAAAAAACGTCACAGTATAGTAAGGCGTAAAATTCCATAAAAAACATCATAGTATAGTAAGGCATAAAAACATCAAAAAACGTCATAGTATAGTAATGCATAAAATTTCAGAAAAAATCTCATAGTATAGTAAGGCATGCTAACGCAAAAGAACGTCATAGTATAGTAAGGCTTAAAATTTCATAAAAAAACATCATACTATAATAAGGTATAAAATTTCATAAAAAACGTCATAGTATAGTAAGGCATGAAATTTCA
>NW_019506746.1:0-1395 GCF_002814215.2 Seriola lalandi dorsalis
TAGTATAGTAAGGCATAAAAACTTCATTGTATGGAAAGGCATAAAAACGTGATATTATAGTAAGGCATAAAAACGTCATAGTATAGTAAGGTATAAAAACGTCATAGTATAGTAAGGCATAAAAACGTCATAGTATAGTAAGTCTTAAAAACGTCATAGTACAATAAGGCATAAAAACTACATAGTATAGTAAGGCATAAAAACTACATAGTATAGTAAGGTATAAAAACATCATAGTATAGTGAAGCATAAAAATGTCATAGTATAGTAAGGCATAAAAACATAGTGTAGTTAGGTATAAAAAGTGGTAGTATCGAAAGGCATAAAAACGTTATAGTATAGTAAGGCATAAAAACGTCATAGTATAGTGAGGCATAAAAACTTAATTGTATGGAAAGGCATAAAAACGTCATAGTATAGTAAGGCATAAAAACATCATAGTATAGTAAGTCTTAAAAACGTCAAAGTATAGTAGGGTATAAAAACGTCATAGTATAGTGAGGCATAATAACTTCATAGTATAGTAAGGCTTAAAGTCATAGTATAGTAGGTATAAAAACGTCATAGTATAGTGAGGCATACAAACGTCATAGTATGGTAAGGCATGAAAACATCATAGTATAGTAAGGTATAAAAATGTCGTTGTATGGTAAGGCATAAAGAGTCATAGTATAGTAAGGCATACAAACATCATAGTATAGTATGGCATAAAAACGTCATAGTATAGTAGGGTATAAAAACGTCATAGTATAGTAAGTCATAAAAACGTCATAGTGTAGTAGGGTATAAAAACGTCATAGTATAGTAAGGCATAAAAACGTCATAGTATAATAAGGCATAGAAATGTCATAGTATAGTGAGGAGTAAAAACGTCATAGTATGGTAAGGCATGAAAACGTCATAGTATAATAAGGCATAGAAATGTCATAGTATAGTACGGCATAAAAAACATCATAGTATAGTAGGGTATAAAAACGTCATAGTATAGTAAGGCATAAAAACGTCATAGTATAGTCAGTCATAAAAACGTCATAGTATAGTAAGGCATAAAAACGTCATAGTATAATAAGGCATAGAAATGTCATAGTATAGTGAGGAGTAAAAACGTCATAGTATGGTAAGGCATGAAAACGTCATAGTATAATAAGGCATAGAAATGTCATAGTATAGTACGGCATAAAAAACATCATAGTATAGTAGGGTATAAAAACGTCATAGTATAGTAAGGCATAGAAACGTCATAGTATAGTAAGGTATAAAAACGTCGTATGGTAGACATAAAGAGTAATAATATAGTAAGGCATAAAAACGTCATAGTATAGTTAGGCATAAAAACGTCATAGTATAGTAAGGCATAAAAACGTCATAGTATAGTAAGGCATAAAAACGTCATAG
>NW_019506747.1:0-857 GCF_002814215.2 Seriola lalandi dorsalis
TCACATTTTAATGCCTTACTATACTATGACGTTTTTTGACATACTATGGTATGTCTTTTTTTTAAACTTTTTTAAGCCTTACTATACTATGACGTTTTTGACATACTATACTATGATGTTTTTTTCACATTTTTATTTCTTACTATTTTATGACATTTCTTGAAATACTATACTATGACGTTTTTATGCCTTACTATTTTATGACGTTTTTTGACATACTATACTATGACGTTTTTTTCACATTTTAATGCCTTACTATACTATGACTTTTTTTTTGCACATTTTAATGCCTTACTATTTTATGACGTTTTTTGACATACTATACTATGACGTTTTTATGCCTTACTATTTTATGACGTTTTTTGACATACTATACTATGACGTTTTTATGCCTTACTATTTTATGACGTTTTTTTTTAAGTTTTTTTGCACACTATACTATGACGTTTTTATGTCATACTATACTATGACGTTTTTTGACATACTGTACTATGACGTTTTTTTCATTTTAATGCCTTACTATACTATGACTTTTTTTTTTTTTTACATACTATACTATGACGTTTTTATGCCTTACTATTTTATGATGTTTTTTGACATACTATGACGTTTTTTTTTAACTTTTTTTACATACTATACTATGACGTTTTTATGCCTTACTATTTTATGACGTTTTTTGACATACTGTACTATGACGTTTTTTTCACATTTTAATGCCTTACTATACTATGACGTTTTTTTTTTTACTTTTTTTGCACACTATACTATGACGTTTTTATGCCTTACTATACTATGACGTTTTTTGACAATTTTATGCCATACTATACTATGACGTTTTTTGACAATTTTATGCCTTA
>NW_019506748.1:0-910 GCF_002814215.2 Seriola lalandi dorsalis
AATACTTTTGCTCACCTAAGAATTTGGTGTTCCATTACAAAAATCTGCTAAGTTGTGCATCAGATCCAGATGTAAACACCTGGAAATAAAAGCTGAAATGTTGATCTCTTGTCTCATATTCATCTTTTGATGTCAAACCCAAATGTTTCCAGTCTACAGATAAAATAAAGGAACTGGCCTCACTGCTCCGATACTCTAGGGGAGTGTACCAGATATTAAAGTTAGGACTCACTTCATCTGATATTTGTTTTATTCAGAGCAAACATCTGCATGTTTCATGAACATTGTGAAATGAAATCATGTTTTGGAGGCAAAAAAACAGGTCAATATTTTCAGATCTGTCAGGTGTTCTAATAATTTTGGCCACCACTGTATATATATATATATATATATATATATATATATATATATCTGCACAGGCTGGTATATATGTCAATATATGAAGTTGTTCTAACAGGTTTCATATATAATTTTTTACAAATATTACAGATAAAATAAAAATGTATATTTCATTAATGGAAATTAAAGACATGTTCATATATTATTATTACAGTTTAATCTCTGAGCCTTTGGATAAAGTGAACAAACCAGCAAGATACCAGCGGGGTGTGTGTGTGTGCAACAGAGCGAAGAGCCACTGACTGACCAACTGAGAGAGACAGAGTGGGCGAGCGAGCAGCAGAGGCAGTGAAGAGAGAGAGGCAGTGAAGTCAGATCACTGAACAGATCAGAGAGAGAGAGAGAGAGAGAGAGAGAGAGAGAGAGAGAGAGAGACAGAGAGAGAGAGAGAGGGAGAGAGAGAGAGAGAGACAGAGAGAGAGAGAGGGAGAGAGAGACAGAGAGACAGAGAGAGAGAGAGAGGGAGAGAGAGAGAGAGAGAGAGAGAGAGAGAGAGGGAGAGAGAGAGAGA
>NW_019506749.1:0-615 GCF_002814215.2 Seriola lalandi dorsalis
ACAGAGACCCACAGAGACTCACAGAGACCCACAGAGACCCACAGAGACTCACAGCGACTCACAGAGACCCACAGAGACCCACAGAGACTCACAGCGACTCACAGAGACCCACAGAGACTCACAGAGACTCACAGCGACTCACAGAGACCCACAGAGACCCACAGAGACTCACAGCGACTCACAGAGACCCACAGAGACTCACAGAGACTCATAGTGACTCACAGAGACCCACAGAGACTCATAGAGACCCACAGGGACCCACAGAGACTCACAGCGACTCACAGAGACCCACAGAGACCCACAGAGACTCACAGCGACTCACAGAGACCCACAGAGACTCACAGAGACCCACAGGGACCCACAGAGACTCACAGTGACTCACAGAGACCCACAGAGACTCATAGAGACCCACAGGGACCCACAGAGACCCACAGAGACTCACAGAGACTCACAGCGACTCACAGAGACCCACAGAGACTCACAGAGACCCACAGAGACTCACAGCGACTCACAGAGACCCACAGAGACTCACAGAGACTCACAGAGACCCACAGAGACTCACAGAGACCCACAGAGACTCACAGCGACTCACAGAGACCCACAGGGACCCACAGA
>NW_019506750.1:0-676 GCF_002814215.2 Seriola lalandi dorsalis
GACCTTTTATGCTGTAATATACTATGATGTTTTTTTGAGGTTTTATGCCATACTATACTATGACGTTTTTTGACATTTTTATGCAATAATATACCATGATGTTTTTTTTAGCATTTTTATGCTTTACTATACTATGTTGTCTTATGCCTTACCATACTATGACGTTTTTATGACCTTTTATGCCTTAATAAACAGTGATGTTTTTTTTTTTATATTTTATGCCATACTATACTATGACGTTTTTTTTTTAGCATTTTTATGCTTTACTATACTGTGTCATTTTATTCCTTACCATACTATGACGTTTATATGACCTTTTATGCCTTAATATACAGTGATGTTTTTTTGATGTTTTATGCCATACTATACTATGACGTTTTTTTAGCATTTTTATGCCTTACTATACTGTGTCGTTTTATGCCTTACCATACTATGACGTTTATATGACCTTTTAAGCCTTAGTATACTATGATGTTTTTTTGAGGTTTTATGCCATACTATACTATGACGTTTTTTAGCATTTTTATGCCATACTATACTATGACGTTTTTTGACATTTTTGTGCAATAATATACCATGATGTTTTTTAGCATTTTTATGCCTTACTATACTATGTCGTCTTATGCCTTATCATACTATGACGTTTTTATGACCTTTTATGCCTTAATAAACAGTG
>NW_019506751.1:0-698 GCF_002814215.2 Seriola lalandi dorsalis
ACCATACTATGACTTTTTATGTCATACTATAGAATGACGTTTTTATATCACACTATACTATGACTTTTTTTTTACATTTTTCTGCCTTACTATACTATGACTTTTTATACCTTACTATAGAATGACGTTTTTTGACATTTTTATATCACACTATACTATGACTTTTTTTTTTTTACATTTTTCTGCCATACTATACTATGACTTTTTATGCCGTACCATACTATGACGTTTTTTGACATTTTTATATCATACTATACTATGACTTTTTATGCCATACTATACTATGACGTTTTTTGACATTTTTATATCACACTATAGAATGACGTTTTTTGACATTTTCATATCACACTATACTATGACTTTTTTTTTTACATTTTTATGTCATACTATACGATGACGTTTTTTGACATTTTTATATCATACTATGACTTTTTATGCCGTACCATACTATGACTTTTTATGTCATACTATAGAATGACGTTTTTATATCACACTATACTATGACTTTTTTTTTTACATTTTTCTGCCTTACTATACTATGAATTTTTATACCTTACTATAGAATGACGTTTTTTGACATTTTTATATCACAGTATACTATGACTTTTTTTTTACATTTTTATGTCATACTATACGATGACTTTTTATGCCGTACCATACTATGACTTTTTATGCCATACTATACTATGACGTTTTTT
>NW_019506752.1:0-920 GCF_002814215.2 Seriola lalandi dorsalis
TTTTTTTTCATTTTTATGCCATACTATACTATGACGTTTTATGCATTACAATACTTTGACGTTTTTTTTTCATTTTTATGCCATACTATACTATGACATTTTTTTCATTTTTATGCCATACTATACTATGACGTTTTTTTCATTTTTATGCCATACTATACTATGACGTTTTTTTCATTTTTATGCCATACTATACTATGACGTTTTTTTTTCATTTTTATGCCATACTATACTATGACGTTTTTTTTCATTTTTATGCCATACTATACTATGACATTTTTTTCATTTTTATGCCATACTATACTATGACGTTTTTTTTCATTTTTATGCCATACTATACTGTGATGTTTTTTTCATTTTAATGCCATACTATACTATGACGTTTTTTTTCATTTTTATGCCATACTATACTATGACATTTTATGCCATACTGTTCTATGACATTTTTTTTCATTTTAATGCCATACTATACTATGACGTTTTTTTTCATTTTTTTGCCATACTATACTATGACGTTTTATGCCATACTATACTATGACATTTTTTTCATTTTAATGCCATACTATACTATGACGTTTTTTTTCATTTTTATGCCATAATATACTATGACGTTTTTTTTGCATTTTTATGCCATACTATACTATGACGTTTTTTTTGCATTTTTATGCCATACTATACTATGACGTTTTTTTTCATTTTAATGCCATACTATACTATGACGTTTTTTTTCATTTTTATGCCATACTATACTATGACGTTTTATGCCATACTATACTATGACATTTTTTTCCATTTTTATGCCATACTATACTATGACGTTTTTTTCATTTTTATGCCATACTATACTATGACGTTTTTTTTCATTTTTATGCCATACTATACTATGACGTTTTTTTTCATTTTTATGCCATACTATACTA
>NW_019506753.1:0-639 GCF_002814215.2 Seriola lalandi dorsalis
TAAAAAGTCATAAAAACGACATAGTATAGTATGACCTAAAAAGTCATAAAAACATCATAGTATAGTAAGGCATAAAAAGTCATAAAAACGACATAGGTTAGTATGGCAAAAAAGCATAGAAACGACATAGTATAGTAAGGCATGAAAAGTCATAGTATAGTAAGGCAAAAAAACAACATAGTATAGTAAGGCATGAAAAGTCATAGTATAGTAAGGCAAAAAAACAACATAGTATAGTAAGGCATAAAAAGTCACAAAAATGACATAGTATAGTAAGGCATAAAAAGTCATAGTATACTAAGGCATGAAAAGTCATAGCATAGTAAGGCATAAAAAGTCACAAAAATGACATAGTATAGTAAGGCATAAAAAGTCATAGTATGGTAAGGCATGAAAAATCATAAAAAAGACATAGTATAGTAAGGCGTAAAAAGTCATAAAAACGACAGGTTAGTATGGCATAAAAAGTCATAGTATAGTAAGGCATAAAAAGTCATAAAAAGCACATAGTATAGTAAGGCATAAAAAGTCATAAAAACGACATAGTATAGTAAGACATAAAAAGTCATAGTATAGTAAGGCATAAAAAGTCATAGTATAGTAAGGCGTTAAAAGTCATAAAAAGCACATTGTATAGTA
>NW_019506754.1:0-852 GCF_002814215.2 Seriola lalandi dorsalis
ACTGTGACGTTTTGTGCCTGACTATACTATGACGTTTTTTTGACATTTTTATGCTCTACTATAATATGACTTTTTTTGGCATTTTTTTGCCTTACTATACTGTGACGTTTTGTGCCTGACTATACTATGACGTTTTTTGACATTTTTATGCTCTACTATAATATGACTTTTTTTGACATTTTTATTCTGTACTATAATATGTATTTTTTTGGCATTTTTATGCTTTACTATACTGTGACGTTTTGTGCCTGACTATACTATGACGTTTTTTTGCCATTTTTATGCTCTACTAGAATATGACTTTTTTTGGCATTTTTTTTGCCTTATTATACTGTGACGTTTTTTGCCATTTTTATGCCTTATTATACTATGATGTTTCTTTGTTTATTTTTATGCCATACAATACTATGACGTTTTTTGGCATTTTTATGCTCTACTATAATATGACTTTTTTTGGCATTTTTATGCCTTAGTATACGATGAAATTTTTAAAAATTTTATGCCATACTGTACTATGATGTTTTTTGCCATTTTATGCCATACTATACTATGACGTTTTTTTGCAATTTTTATGCCTTATTATACTATGACATTTTTTGAAATTTTATGTCAAACAATACTATGACGTTTTTTGACATTTTTATGCTCAACTATAATATGACTTTTTTTGGCATTTGTTTGCCTGACTATACTATGACGTTTTTTGCCATTTTTATGCCTTAGTATACTATGACATTTTTTGAAATTTTATGCCATACAATACTATGAGGTTTTTTGACATTTTTATGCTCTACTATAATATGACTTTTTTTGGCATTTGTTTGCCTTACTATACTGTGACGTTTTGTGCCT
>NW_019506755.1:0-626 GCF_002814215.2 Seriola lalandi dorsalis
AGGCATAAAAGCGTCATAGTATTGTATGGTATAAAAAGTCATAGTATGGTAAGGCAAAAAAAAGCATAAAAAAAGTCATCATATAGTAAGGCAGAAAAAAGCATAAAAAAGTCATAGTATAGTAAGGCAAAAAAAGGCATAAAAAAGTCATAGTATAGTAACGCATAAAAAGTCATAGTATAGTAAGGCAAAAAAAGGCATAAAAAAGTCATAGTATAGTAACGCATAAAAAGTCATAGTATAGTAAGGCAAAAATAGGCATGAAAAAGTCATAGTATAGCAAGGCATAAAAAGTCATAGTATAGTAAGGCAAAAAAAGTCATAGTATAGTAAGGCAAAAAAAAGGCATAAAAAAGTCACAGTATCTGAATGCATAAAAAGTCATAGTATAGCAAGGCATAAAAAAGGCATAAAAGCGTCATAGTATTGTATGGCATAAAAAGTCATAGTATGGTAAGGCAAAAAAAAAGCATAAAAAAAGTCATCATATAGTAAGGCAGAAAAAGGCATAAAAAAGTTATAGTATAGTAAGGCAAAAAAAAGGCAAAAAAAAGTCATAGTACAGTAAGGCTTAAAAAGTCATAGCATAGTAAGGCATAAAAAGTCATAGTATAGTAAGGCAAAAA
>NW_019506756.1:0-792 GCF_002814215.2 Seriola lalandi dorsalis
ACCGTTTATACATTAAAATACTATGACGTATTTTTGACATTTTTTGCCATACTATACTATGACGTTTTTTGTGATTTTTTGACATTTTGTACTGTGATGTTTTTTGGCATTTTTATGCCTTACTACACTATGTGAGTTGATTCCTTATCATACTATGATGTTTTTATAACCGTTTATACCTTAAAATACTATGATGTATTTTTGACATTTTTTGCCATACTATACAATGACGTTTTTTGTGATTTTTATACCATATTGTACTGTGATGTTTTTTGGCATTTTTATGCCTTACTACACTATGCGAGTTGATTCCTTATAATACTATGATGTTTTTATAACCGTTTATACCTTAAAATACTATGATGTATTTTTGACATTTTTTGCCATACTATATACTATGACGTTTTTTGTGATTTTTATACCATATTGTTCTGTGAGGTTTTTTGGCATTTTTATGGCTTATTATACTATGTGAGTTGATTCCTCATAATACTATGATGTTTTTATGACCGTTTATACCTTAAAATACTATGATGTTTTTTTGACATTTTTTGCCATACTATACTATGACATTTTTTAACATTTTGTACTGTGATGTTTTTTGGCATTTTTATGCCTTACTACACTATGTGAGTTGATTCCTTATCATACTATGATGTTTTTATAACCGTTTATACCTTAAAATACTATGATGTATTTTTGACATTTTTTGCCATACTATACTATGACGTTTTTTGTGATTTTTATACCATATTGTTCTGTGAGGTTTTTTGGCATTTTTATGGCTTATTA
>NW_019506757.1:0-676 GCF_002814215.2 Seriola lalandi dorsalis
CTGTGAGCACTCAAAGGAGGAGTGCAAATCACTTTTTCTTCAAAGTTAGAGTGAAAGCGTCAGTTGGCTAGAGTGCGTGAAGCAGTAAAAAATAACCTTTATTTTTATTTTTAACTCGAGCTCACGGCCAAACCGTAAAAAGGAGACAAATAATTCTTTCTGAAAATGTAGACATAGTTGTTGGGATTCATTAAATGTAACTTTGACAGGCAGGGTCTGCACAAAATTTAAACGGGGGTGCCGAGTCCGGCAGCAATACCTGTCTCACTCTCATTGACACCTAATGTAATCGTCTTTTTTTTTTCAGAAGAATCTCACTCTGTCTTCGCACTGAGCTTACGCACTCATTTTAAGGAATATCTGAATAAAACAGAGACTGTAGAAACTTCTGGCTTCAGTGTCTGTCACGGTCTTTTCGGTTTTTGAAAAGAAGTAACGGTTTTCTCATAATTTGCAGTTGTTTTGAAGCCATGTAGAAGCCAAATTCTGGCCAGATTTTCACATTGCCATGGCAACGGCAGCTCCTGACCTGTGTGCGTGCGTGCGCCTAGCAACCAGATAACCAACTCTCCAAGCTCCGCTAGCTTTACATTAGCCGCATGTTAGGTCTTAAATTACATTTAGTTAGGTCTTAAATATGTAAGTCCATTTACTGCTTCCTTCGTTGCTTTTTTTT
>NW_019506758.1:0-553 GCF_002814215.2 Seriola lalandi dorsalis
ATTTTTAAGCCTTACTATATTTTTACTTTTTATGACTTATTATACTATTACGTTTTAAACCTTACTATATTATGACGTTTTTTGGCATTTTTTTCGCCTTATTATACCATGACGTTTTATGCCCTACTATACTATGAGCTTTTTTTGCATTTTTATGACTTACTATACTATGATGTTTTTTGCCTTACTTTAGTATGACGTTTTTTGGAACTTTCATGCCTTACTATACTATGAGCTTTTTTTGCATTTTTATGACCTACTATATTTCAACTTTTTATACCTTACAATACTTACCTTTTTTTTGCATTTTTATGCCTTACTATACTATAACGTTTTTTGGCATTTTTTTCGCCTTATTATACCATGACGTTTTATGCCTTACTATACTATGAGCTTTTTTTGCATTTTTATGACTTACTATATTTCAACTTTTTATGCCTTACTATACTATGACATTTTATCCCTTACTATATTATGACGTTTTTTTTGCCTTTTTAAGCCTTACTATAGTATGATGTTTTATACCTTACTATACTATCACATTTTTTCGGAT
>NW_019506759.1:0-676 GCF_002814215.2 Seriola lalandi dorsalis
CTGATATTTACAGGATAGCATTATCTGATTTACTGGAGTAATACATCACTGTAAAGCTTAGATTCTCCTCTTTCCAACAAGTGTTGGCTTTCCATCCTATCCCAAACCTCCTGTTATTAACCAGACATTAAATGTGGTCAATTTTAGGCAGCTTTCAGTGCTGGATCAGAGGTCAAATCTGGTCTCTATATTTAAGCTATTTCAGGATAGCATTATCTGATTTAGTCAAGTAATACCTCATTGTAAAGCTTAAATTCTATTCTTTCCAACATGTGTTGGCTTTCCATCCTATCCCAAACCTCCTGTTATTAACCAGACATTAAATGTGGTCAATTTTAGGCAGCTTTCAGTGCTGGATCAGAGGTCAAATCTGGTGTCTATATTTAAGCTATTTCAGGATAGCATTATCTGATTTAGTCAACTTATACCTCATTGTAAAGCTTATATTCTCTTCTTTCCAACAAGTGCTGGCTTTCCATCCTATCACAAAGCTCCTGTTATTAACCAGACATTTAATGTGGTCAATTTTAGGCAGCTTTCAGTGCTGGGTCAGAGGTCAAATCTGGTCTCTATATTTAAGCTGCTATTTCAGGATAGCATTATCTGATTTACTGAAGTAATACCTCATTGTAAAGCTTAGATTCTCTTCTTTCCAACAAGTTTTGGCTTTCCATCC
>NW_019506760.1:0-723 GCF_002814215.2 Seriola lalandi dorsalis
TCTATCATGGGCCAGTCTAAAGCCCACGTACCGGCCTGTGGCGTCAGGAAACACGGCATGGATGTGTAGGACCGTGCAGGCTGGAATGACGACCCAGATTCTGCAACCAAGGAAGCCCCAGCACCAGCTCACAAAGCTCCTATAGGCTAGATACCTGTACTGACTAAAACAACTGGACAGGGCATTTAGTCTTGCAAACATATATCTATGTTGTGTCTCACAATTTTTTATATGGATCCAGTGAATCCTACAGTTTTTTTTTATTATCACTGATTATAACTGCCTCATTTGATGTAAATAAATGCTTGATTGTTACTAAAGAAATGACTCCTCTGAATTCATATATTATATGCACACTATCTGCTGATAGAAGAACTTTACAAATCAAAGAGCAGCTAAACTAATTTATTTGAGTGTGTGTTACTCTATTTGTGGTGTGTTATTACCATTGTAAAATTATGTGCACTGAAGTAAAACAAGACTGCCTAACATCTTTTATTTAGATTGAAACTATGTTTTTACAAAGAAGCAAAACATACTGGTGTACTCCTCTCAACTGTAAAGGACCATAGTCAGTGCGGTACATGTTGCAGGCATTCTGGAGGGAGTACACAATGAGGCAGAGCGGCTCCAACCCAGGACGGCCGACCGTACATGGTAAATCTTCCTCGATCTCCCATAGCCGTCTGGTAACCTACAGTGAATTGCAAATGGGACATTCTA
>NW_019506761.1:0-775 GCF_002814215.2 Seriola lalandi dorsalis
AAAATGTCAAAAAAACATAATAGTATATTTAGCCATAAAGGTTATAAAAACGTCTTAGTATGGCAATGCATCAAATGACATAGTGTTTTAAGGTATAAAAGTGCTAAAAAAAACGTCATAGTATAATATGGCATAAAAATGACGAAAAAAAAAATTAGTATATTAAGCCATAATAGGTTACAAAATCGTCATAGTATGGTAAGGCATCGAATGATATAGTATAGTAAGGCATAAAAATGCTAAAAAACCTCATAGTATAGTACGGGATAAAAATGCTAAAAAAACGTCATAGTATAGTACGGGATAAAAATGCTAAAAAACATCATAGTATAGTATGGCAAAAAATGTCAAAAAAACATAATAGTATATTTAGCCATAAAGGGTTATAAAAACGTCTTAGTATGGTAAGGCATCAAATGACATAATATAGTATGGCATAAAAATGTCAAAAAAGTCATAGTATAGTATGGCATAAAACGTCAAAAAAAAAAAATTTGTATATTAAGCCATAATAGGTTATAAAAACGTCATAGTATGGTAAGGCATCGAATGATATAGTATAGTAAGGCATAAAAATGCTAAAAAAGGTCATAGTATAGTATGGCATAAAAATGCTAAAAAAACATCATAGTGGGGCGTTGTGTAGCGTAGTGGTCTAAGCAGGCGCCCCATGTGTAGAGGCTACAGTCCTCGCTGCAGTTGGCCCCGGTTCGAATCCCGCATCGGACGGCCTTTCGCTGCATGTCATTCCCCCTCTCTGCCTCCCTGTTTCCTG
>NW_019506762.1:0-944 GCF_002814215.2 Seriola lalandi dorsalis
TGTTTTTATGACGTTTCATGACTTACTATACTATGACGATTTTATGTTTCTTTATGTCTTACTATACTATGATTATTTTATGATTTTTTATACCTTTAACGTTTTTATGACTTTTTATGCCTTACTATACTATGATGTTTTTATGACTTTTCATGCCATACTAGACTAAGATGTTGTTATGACTTTTTATGCTTTACTATATACTATGATGTTTTTATGACTTTTTATGCCATACTATACTTTGGTATTTTTATGACTTTTTATGCCTTACTATATACTATGATGATTTTATGACTTTTTATGACTTACTATACTATGACGTTTTTATGACTTTTTATGCCTTAATTTAACATTTTTATGGTTTTTATGCCTTACTATACTATGAAGATTTTATGATTTTTTATACCTTTAACGTTTTTATGACTTTTTATGCCTTTAACGTTTTTATGACTTTTTATGCCTTACTATACTAAGATGTTTTTATGACTTTTTATGCCTTTAACGTTTTTATGACTTTTTATGCCTTACTATACTAAGATGTTTTTATGACTTTTTATGCCTTTAACGTTTTTATGACTTTTTATGCCTTACTATACTAAGATGTTTTTATGACTTTTTATGCCTTACTATACTATGATGTTTTTATGATGTTTCATGACTTACTATACCATGACGATTTTATGTTTCTTTATGTCTTACTATACTCTGATTATTTTATGATTTTTTATACCTTTAACGTTTTTATGACTTTTTATGCCTTACCATACTATGACGTTTTTATGAATTTTTATGCCTTACTATACTATGAAGTTTTTATGACTTTTCATGCCATACTATACTAAGATGTTTTTATGACTTTTTATGCCTTACTATACTATGATGTTTTTATGACTTTTTATGCCTTACTATACTATGATGTTTTTATGACGTTTCATGACTTACTA
>NW_019506763.1:0-752 GCF_002814215.2 Seriola lalandi dorsalis
TAATATACTGTTATGTTTTTTTGACGTTTTATGCCATACTATACTATGACGTTTTTTAGCATTTTTATGCCTTGTTATACTATATCATTTGATGCCTTATTATACTATGACGTTTTTATAACCTTTTATGGCTTAATATACTATGATGTTTTTTTTGACGTTTTATGCCATACTATACTATGACGTTTTTTGACATTTTTATGCCATATTATACTATGACGTTTTTTAGCATTTTTATGCCTTAAAACTCTATGTCATTTGATGCCTTACCATACTAAGACGTTTTTATAACCCTTTATGACTAAATATACTATTATGTTTTTTTGACATTTTTAGCCATACTATACTATGACGTTTTTTGACCTTTTTATGCCATACTATACTATGTCATTTGATGCCTTACCATACTATGACTTTTTTATAACCTTTTATGGCTTAATATACTATGATGTTTTTTTTGACGTTTTATGCCATACTTTACTATGACGTTTTTGACATTTTTATGCCATATTATACTATGACGTTTTTTTAGCATTTTTATGCCTTAAAATACTATGTCATTTGATGCCTTACCATACTAAGACGTTTTTATAACCCCTTGTGACTAAATATACTAATATTTTTTTTTGACATTTTTAGCCATACTATACTATGACGTTTTTTGACATTTTTATGCCATACTATACTATGTCATTTGATGCCTTACCATACTATGACTTTTTTATAACCTATTATGGCTTAATATACTACAA
>NW_019506764.1:0-668 GCF_002814215.2 Seriola lalandi dorsalis
ACTATGAAATCGCCCCTGCGAAAGAGTAAAGAGAGCAACTACCAGTTTACAAATGGAGCTGGTGCAACACTGAGAACACACGTGGTGCACTTCCCATCCCGTGCATTTTTTGTTTACGGCAAACCCCGCCTCTTCCGGGCAACAGCAGTCATGGGCGTATTAGTTCAATGCAGAATACAACTTCCACTTACTTGGGTTTTAAGCGATGACCCAGAGCTGCAATACTTTAGACGCTGCCATGTAACGTTTTGTCTTTTTTGTGTGTGTATGTGTGTGTGTGTGTGTGTGTTATATTGTTTGAACACATTTCCATATCAAATTTTAAGTCAAACCACCAACAATGCTCCAAAATCCAGCTAGACATAGTCACATATATACAGCAATAGAAAAATGTGGTCAGGTTGGGTCCAGATATTTAAAAAGTGACCCTACCGCTCTTCCCATTTATGTTGACCTTTTCAACTTTTTCCAATCCCGGGTGATTAGCCAAAACAGGTTAATCCAAGCAGAATATGAAGCACCCTACAGTTGGTGTCTTCCGACCTTTCAAGAAGAAGTTATTTTGCCAGTACCATGGCCCATCAACAATGCTGTTACGCATTCGGTCATGTCCGTTGAGTGGGTTTGCACGATCGTAATGGGTTCAAAACTGCAGGGGGAGCCGACTT
>NW_019506765.1:0-856 GCF_002814215.2 Seriola lalandi dorsalis
TTTTTATGCCTTAGTATACAATGTCGTTTTTATGACTTTTTATGCCTTACTATACTATGACTATTCATGCCTTACTATACTATGTCATTTTTATGACTTTTTATGCCTGACTACACTTTTTCGTTTTTATGACTTTTTATGCATTACTATACTATGACTTTTCGTGTCTTACTATATTATGACTTTTTTGTGACTTTTTATGCCTTATTATACTGTGCCTTTTTATGCCTTACTATATTATGAGTTCTTTGTGACTTTTTAAGCCTGACTACACTATTTCATTTTTATGACTTTTTATGCCTTACTATACTATGACTTTTTATGCCTTAGTATACAATGTCGTTTTTATGACTTTTTATGCCTTACTATACTCTGACTTTTTAGGCCTTACTATACTATGTCGTTTTTGTGACTTTTTAAGCCTGACTACACTATTTCATTTTTATGACTTTTTATGCCTTACTATACTATGACTTTTCGTGTCTTACTATATTATGACTTTTTTGTGACTTTTTATGCCTTATTATACTGTGACTTTTTATGCCTTAGAATATTATGACTTTTTTGTGACTTTTTAAGCCTGAGTACACTATTTCATTTTTATGACTTTTTATGCCTTACTATACAATGACTTTTTATGCCTTACTATACTATGTCGTTTTTATGACTTTTTATGCCTGACTACACTTTTTCGTTTTCATGACTTTTTATGCCTTACTATATTATGACTTTTCATGCCTTACTATATTATGACTTTTTTGTGACTTTTTATGCCTTAATATACTATGTCGTTTTTATGACTTTTTACGCCTTGCTGTACTATGACTTTTCATGTCTTAATATACTATGTCGTTTT
>NW_019506766.1:0-542 GCF_002814215.2 Seriola lalandi dorsalis
CGTTTTATGCCATACTTTACTATGACGTTTTTTGACATTTTTTGGACATACTATACTAAGATGTTTTTTTGGCTTTTTTATGCCTTAAAATACTATTTCCTTTGATGCTCTACCATAATATGACGTTTTTATGACCTTTTATGCCTTAATATACTAGGATGTTTTTTTGACGTTTTATGCCATACTATACTATGATGTTTTTTGGCATTTTTTGCCTTACAATAGTATGTGAGTTGATGTCTTAGCATACTATGACGTTTTTATGACTTTTTATGCCTTAATATGACCTTTTGTGCCTTAATATACTATGATGTTTTTTTGACGTCTTATGCC
This sequence comes from Seriola lalandi dorsalis, assembly GCF_002814215.2. Taxonomy (NCBI): domain Eukaryota; kingdom Metazoa; phylum Chordata; class Actinopteri; order Carangiformes; family Carangidae; genus Seriola; species Seriola lalandi. The sequence continues at coordinate 334 of NW_019506766.1, forward strand.
ATACTATACTATGACGTTTTTTGATATTATTATGCCTCCCTATCCTATGTAATCTTATTCTCTACCATAATATGACGTTTCTATGACCTTTTAAGCCTTAATATACTACGAAGTTTTTTTGACGTTTTATGCCATGCTATACTATGACGTTTTTTTACATTTTTATGACATACTATACTATGATGTTTTTTTGGCATTTTTATGCCTTA
>NW_019506767.1:0-601 GCF_002814215.2 Seriola lalandi dorsalis
GACAAATTGATTGGTTGATATTTTTCCCTTCTTTGAACTCCTTTGTTTTGATCTCAACTACACACCTGTTCAGTAGTAGTGAGGGACCTACCTGCCTGTGTGTTTCAGATGTAAAGCCGGTGAAGGTGAAGAGGGAGCGTGGAGGGGAGGAGTCCTCCGGCAGCAGCAGCTCTGAGGAAGAGGAGGAGGAGGATGAGAAGAAGGAGGAGGAGGAGGAGAAAAAGGAGGAGGTAGAGAAGAAGGAGGAGGAGGAGGAGAAGGAGGAGAAGAAGAGCGAGGAGGAGGAGGAGAAGGAGAAGAAGAGCGAGGAGGAGGAGGAGAAGGAGGAGAAGGAAGAGGAGGAAGAGGAGGAAGAGAAGGAAGAGAAGTACAAGCCAGACCTGGACCTGGAGGCGGACTTCCCCCAAGGTAAACACCACATCTAGTTCTAGACCCAGTGATGCTCCGTCAGGATCAATCACTGTCATGACGTTAAAGCCACGTGATACCAAGACATAACAGGTCCATCTTCTTATTGTCTTTGTCCCTTTTTTTTTTAATTTGAACATTATTAGGACAGACACGATTCACATCATCCCAAACATACTGAACATAAAGAAAA
>NW_019506768.1:0-624 GCF_002814215.2 Seriola lalandi dorsalis
GTCATTGTATAGTATAGCATAAAAATGTCAAAAGACGTCATAGTATATTAATGCATAAAAGGTTATACAAACGTCATAGTATGGTAAGGAATAAAACAATATAGTACAGTAAGGCATAAAAATGTCAAAAAACGTCATAGTATACTATGGCATAAAATGTAAAAAAAAACACCATAGTATATTAAGGCATAAAAGGTCATAAAAATGTCATAGTATGGTAAAACATCAAATGAGATTGTATTGGAAGTCATAAAAATGTCAAACAACGTCATAGTATATTAAGGCATAAAAGGTCATAAAAACGTCATAGTATGGTAAAGAATAAAACAATATAGTACAGTAAGGCATAAAAATGACAAAAAACATCATTGTATAGTATGGCATAAAAATGTCAAAAGACGTCAGTATACTATGGCATAAAATGTCAAAAAAACATTATAGTATATTAAGGCATAAAAGGTCATAAAAACGTCATAGTATGGTAAGGCATCAAATGAAATTGTATTGGAAGGCATAAAAATGACAAAAAACGTCATTGTATAGTATGGCATAAAATGTCAAAAAACGTCATAGTATACTATGGCATAAAACGTCAAAAAAACATCATAGTATATTAAGGCATAA
>NW_019506769.1:0-717 GCF_002814215.2 Seriola lalandi dorsalis
AGAACTTGCAATTTACACATCTGATCCACTTTTCTTTGGGTTTGGAATTTCCAAAGGGCTCCATGCACACAATTCAAAAATCATCTTCATCTGGGGTGTCCTCACCCTTATCCTTGTTCTTCTTGGATCTCTTTTTGGCTGTCTTTCTCTCTGCATTATTTTGTTTGCGTTTCCTCTTTCCAAATATGGCCATTTTCACATTCTTCTTACTACTCTTTTCTTCTTCCTCCAAGGCCTGCTTGTATCTGTGTAGATGTCTGACTTTCTCCTTGTCGTACCAGTGGTCTTTCTTGGCCCTGCTTTGGGAAATGGTCTTACAGTAGAGGGACTACTGTGCATTGAAGACTTTTTGACTGCTGTGATAGCCCACAAAGGGCAGCTTTCTTGAACCCTGTTCACATGGCAGATGGAGTAGTCTTTGGTGACTGACCTCACTGCTTTTCCCTGCCTCACTTCATCTGATGCAACTTTAAGTACATGTGCAGGCAAACCCCTATTTGTTTTCCTCACCCACTGTCTTGGCATACTGAAAAAAAGGAGTAGGATAGAGAAAATATGTGAATTGTGATTATGGGGATGGTTGTAACATTTTCTTATATGGTGTTACAACTATCCCCACCCCTGTCAGCCAATGTTTACCTAGCTGTATCAGCATGGTGGTTTGAAATTAGCATGGATGAAATGACTCACATTTTACGTAAGAACCTACTCTCTTAC
>NW_019506771.1:0-689 GCF_002814215.2 Seriola lalandi dorsalis
TGTGTGTGTAGCTGTGTGTAGGTGTGTGTAGCTGTGTGTAGGTGTGTGTGTAGGTGTGTGTAGGTGTGTGTGTAGCTGTGTGTAGGTGTGTGTAGCTGTGTGTAGGTGTGTGTAGGTGTGTGTGTGTGTAGCTGTGTGTAGGTGTGTGTAGGTGTGTGTAGCTGTGTGTAGCTGTGTGTGTAGCTGTATGTGTAGCTGTGTGTAGGTGTGTGTGTAGCTGTGTGTAGGTGTGTGTAGCTGTGTGTAGGTGTGTGTGTAGCTGTGTGTAGGTGTGTGTGTAGCTGTATGTGTAGCTGTGTGTAGGTGTGTGTAGGTGTGTGTAGGTGTGTGTGTAGCTGTGTGTAGGTGTGTGTAGCTGTATGTGTAGCTGTGTAGCTGTGTGTAAGTGTGTGTAGCTGTGTGTAGGTGTATGTGTAGCTGTGTGTGTAGATGTGTGTAGCTGTATGTGTAGCTGTGTATAGGTGTGTGTAGCTGTATGTGTAGCTGTGTAGCTGTGTGTAAGTGTGTGTAGCTGTGTGTAGGTGTATGTGTAGCTGTGTGTGTAGATGTGTGTAGCTGTATGTGTAGCTGTGTGTAGCTGTGTGTGTGTAGCTGTATGTAGCTGTGTGTGTGTAGCTGTGTGTAGATGTGTGTAGCTGTATGTGTAGCTGTGTGTAGCTGTGTGTGTGTAGCTGTATGTAGCTGTGTGT
>NW_019506772.1:0-1623 GCF_002814215.2 Seriola lalandi dorsalis
CTTACTATACTATGTCTTTTTTATGACTTTTTACACCTTACTATACTATGTCGTTTTTGTGACTTTTTATGACTTACTATACTATGAAGTTTTTTGGCTTACTATACTATGTCTTTTTTATGACTTTTTACACCTTACTATACTATGTCATTTTCGTGACTTTTTATGCCTCACTATACTATGTCGTTTTTGTGACTTTTTATGCCTTACTATACCATGACATTTTTATGCATTAATATAGTATGACGTTTTTATGACTTTTTATACCTTACTATACTATGACGTTTTTATGACTTTTTATGCCTTACTATAATATGAAGTTTTAAGACTTTTTATACTTTACTATACTATGAAGTTTTTTGGCTTACCATACTATGTCTTTTTTATGACTTTTTACACCTTACTATACTATGACGTTTTTGTGACTTTTTATGCCTTACTATACTATGACGTTTTTATGACTTTTTATGCCTTAACATACTTTGGCGTTTTTATGCCTTACTATACTATGAAGTTTTAAGACTTTTTATACTTTACTATACTATTAAGTTTTTTGGCTTACTATACTATGTCTTTTTTATGACTTTTTACACCTTACTATAGTATGTCGTTTTTGTGACTTTTTATAACTTACTATACTATGAAGTTTTTGTGACTTTTAATGCCTTTCTATACTATGTCGTTTTTGTGACTTTTTATGCCTTACTATACTATGACGTTTTTGTGACTTTTTATGCCTTACTATACTGTGACTTTTTTTGACTTTTTATGCCTTAACATACTTTGGCGTTTTTATGCCCTACTATACTATGACTTTTTTATGACTTTTTATGCCTTACTATACTATGACGTTTTTATGATTTTTTATGCCTCACTATACTATGTCGTTTTTGTGACTTTTTATGCCTTACTATACTATGACGTTTTTATGACTTACTATACTATCACCGTTTTATGACTTTTTATGCCTTACTATAATATGACGTTTTTATGACTTTTTATGCCTTACTATACTAAGTCGTTTTCATGACTTTTTATGCCTTAACATACTTTGGCGTTTTTATGCCTTACTATACTATGAAGTTTTAAGACTTTTTATACTTTACTATACTATTAAGTTTTTTGGCTTACTATACTATGTCTTTTTTATGACTTTTTACACCTTACTATAGTATATCGTTTTTGTGACTTTTTATGCCTTACTATACTATGTCGTTTTTGTGACTTTTAATGCCTTTCTATACTATGTCGTTTTTGTGACTTTTTATGCCTTACTATACTATGACGTTTTTGTGACTTTTTATGCCTTACTATACTGTGACTTTTTTTGACTTTTTATGCCTTAACATACTTTGGCGTTTTTATGCCCTACTATACTATGACTTTTTTATGACTTTTTATGCCTTACTATACTATGACGTTTTTATGATTTTTTATGCCTCACTATACTATGTCGTTTTTGTGACTTTTTATGCCTTACTATACTATGACGTTTTTATGACTTACTATACTATCACGGTTTTATGACTTTTTATGCCTTACTATACTATGTTGTTTTTGTGACTTTTTATGCCTTACTATACTATGTCGTTTTCGTGACTTTTTATGCCTTACTATACTATG
>NW_019506773.1:0-950 GCF_002814215.2 Seriola lalandi dorsalis
GTCTAAGCAGGCGCCCCATGTGTAGAGGCTAAAGTCTTGCTGCAGTTGGCCCCGGTTCGATTCCCGCATCGGAAGGCCTAATAAGGGCATAAAAGCCCCAAAAATATACAAAAAAAAAAAAAAGAAAAGAAAATGTCAAAAATACGTCATAGTATAATAATCCATAAAATGTCATAAAATCTTCATAGTATGGTCAGGTATGAGACGAAATAATATAATTAGCCATAAAAAAATGCCAAAAAAGATCTTAGTATGGTATGGCATAAAATGTCAAAAATACATCATGGTATATTAAGACATGAAAGATCATAAAAATATTATAGTATGGTCAGGCATAAGACGTAATAGTATAATTAGCTATAAAAATGCTAAAATAGATCTTAGTATAGCATAGCAGAAAAATAAAAAAAAAACGACATAGTATAGTATGGCATAAAATGTAAAAAATACATCATGGTATATTAAGGCATGAAAGTTCAGAAAAATGTTATAGTATGGTCAGGTATGAGACGAAATAATATAATTAGCCATAAAAATGCCAAAAAAGATCTTAGTATGGTATGGCATAAAATGTCAAAAATACATCATGGTATATTAAGACATGAAAGATCATAAAAATATTATAGTATGGTCAGGCATGAGACGAAATAATACAATTAGCCATAAAAGTGCTAAAATAGATCTTAGTATAGCATAGCAGAAAAATGACAAAAAATGACATAGTATAGTATGGCATAAAATGTCAAAAATACATCACAGTATATTAAGGCATAAAAGGTCATAAGATCATCGTAGTATGGTCTGGCATGAGACGAAATAGTATAATTAGCCATAAAAATGCCAAAAAAGATCTTAGTGTAGTATGGCAGAAAAATGACAAAAAACGACATAGTATAGTATGGCAGAAAATGTCAAAAATACATCATAGTATATTAAGGCTTCAAAGTTCA
>NW_019506774.1:0-693 GCF_002814215.2 Seriola lalandi dorsalis
ATTCCCCCTCTCTCTGCCTCCCCATTTCCTGTCTCTCTCCACTATACTGTCAAATAAAGGCATAAAAAAGCCCAAAAAATATACTTTTAAAAAACATCAAAGTATAGTAAGGCATAAAATGTTAAAAAAATGTCATAGTATAGTGAGGCATAAAATGTCATAAAAACATCAAAGTATAGTAAGGCATAAAATGTAGTAGTATAGTAAGACATAAAATGTCACAAAAATGTTAAAGTTTAATAAGCCATAAAAACATCATAGTATAGTAAGGCATAAAATGTCACAGTATAGTAAGGTATAAAAACATCAAAGTATAGTAAGGCATAAAATGTCATAGTATAGTAAGGCATAAAATGTCATAAAAACGTCAAAGTATAGTAAGGCATAAAATGTCATAAAAACGTCAAAGTATAGTAAGGCATAAAATATCATGGTATAGTAAGGCATAAAATGTCATAAAAATGTCATAGTATAGTGAGGCATAAAATGTCATAAAAACATCAAAGTATAGTAAGGCATAAAATGTAGTAGTATAGTAAGACATAAAATGTCATAAAAATGTTAAAGTTTAATAAGCCATAAAAACATCATAGTATAGTAAGGCATAAAATGTCACAGTATAGTAAGGTATAAAAACATCAAAGTATAGTAAGGCATAAAATGTCATAGTATAGTAAGGCATAAAATGTCATA
>NW_019506775.1:0-865 GCF_002814215.2 Seriola lalandi dorsalis
TGACAATTTTATGCCTTAATATACTATGACGTCTTTTGACAATTTTATGCCTTACTATACTATGACGTTTTTTGACAATTTTATGCCATACTATACTATGACGTTTTTTGACAATTTTATGCCTTACTATACTATGACGTTTTTTGCCAGTTTTATGCCTTTCTATACTATGACGTTTTTTGACAATTTTATGCCTTACTATACTATGACGCTTTATGCTGTACTATACTATGACGTTTTTTGACAATTTTATGCCTTACTATACTATGACGTTTTTTGACAATTTTATGCCTTACTATACTATGACGTTTTTGGACAATTTTATGCCTTACTATACTATGACGTTTTTTGACAATTTTATGCCTTACTATACTATGACGCTTTATTCCGTACTATACTATGACGTTTTTTGACAATTTTATTCCTCACTATACTATGATGTTTTTTGACAATTTTATGCCATACTATACTATGACGTTTTTTGACAATTTTATACCTTACTATACTATGACGCTTTATGCCGTACTATACTATGATGTTTTTTGACAATTTTATGCCATACTATACTATGACGTTTTTTGACAATTTTATACCTTACTATACTATGACGCTTTATGCCGTACTATACTATGACGTTTTTTGACAATTTTATGCCATACTATACTATGACGTTTTTTGACAATTTTATACCTTACTATACTATGACGCTTTATGCCGTACTATACTATGACTTTTTTTGACAATTTTATGCCTTACTATACTATGATGCTTTATGCCATACTATACTATGATGTTTTTTGACAATTTTATGCCTTACTATACTATGACGTTTTTTGACAATTTTATGCCTTACTATACTATGACG
>NW_019506776.1:0-1114 GCF_002814215.2 Seriola lalandi dorsalis
AATGGCATAAAAAGTGAAAAAACGACATAGTATAGTAAGACCCAAAAATGTCAAAAAACGACATAGTATAGTATGGCAAAAAAGTCAAAAAAACGACATAGTAAAGTATGGCTAAAAAGTGAAAATAACGACATAGTATAGTGAGGCAAAGACCAACATAGTATAGTAAGACCCAAAAATGTCAAAAAATGACATCGTATAGTATGGCAAAAAAGTCAAAAAAACGACATAGTATAGTATGGCAAAAAAGTCAAAAAAACGACATAGTAAAGTATGGCTAAAAAGTGAAAACAACGACATAGTATAGTGAGGCAAAGACCAACATAGTATAGTAAGACCCAAAAATGTCAAAAAACGACATAGTATAGTATGGCAAAAAAGTCAAAAAAACGACATAGTATAGTATGGCAAAAAAGTTAAAAAAAACGACATAGTATAGTGAGGCAAAGAACAACATAGTATAGTATGGCATAAAAAGTGTCAAAATGGCATGGTATAGTAAGACCCAAAAATGCCAAAAAACGACATAGTATAGTATGGCAAAAAAGTAAAAAAAACGACATAGTATAGTATGGCAAAAAAGTAAAAAAAAACGACATAGTATAGTATGGCAAAAAAGTAAAAAAAAGTCATAGAAAAGTATGGCTAAAAGGTGAAAATAACGACATAATACAATGAGGCATAGCACAATATAGTATAGAATGGCATAAAAAGTGTCAAAACGACATAGTATAGTAAGACCCAAAAATGTCAAAAAACGACATAGTATAGTATGGCAAAAAAGTAAAAAAAACGACATAGTAAAGTATGGCTAAAAAGTGAAAATAACGACATAGTATAGTGAGGGAAAGACCAACATAGTATAGTTAGACCCAAAAATGTCAAAAAACGACATCGTATAGTATGGCAAAAAAGTAAAAAAAACGACATAGTAAAGTATGGCTAAAAAGTGAAAATAACGACATAATACAGTGAGGCAAAGACCAACATAGTATAGTAAGACCCAAAAATGTCAAAAAACGACATCGTATAGTATGGCAAAAAAGTCAAAAAAACAACATAGTAAAGTATGGCTAAAAAGTGAAAATAACGAGATAGTATAGTGAGGCAAAGA
>NW_019506777.1:0-1209 GCF_002814215.2 Seriola lalandi dorsalis
GGCTTACTATACTATGACATTTTTTCATGTTTTTATGGCTTACTATACTATGACATTTTTTCATGTTTTTATACCTTACTATACTATGACATTTTATGCCTTAATGTACTATGACATTTTATGCCTTACTATACTATGACATTTTTTCATGTTTTTATGGCTTACTATACTATGACATTTTTTCATGTTTTTATGGCTTACTATACTATGACATTTTTTCATGTTTTTATGACTTACTATGCTATGACATTTTTTCATGTTTTTATGCCTTACTATACTATGACATTTTTTCATGTTTTCATGTTTTTATGCCTTACTATACTATAACATTTTTTCATGTTTTTATACCCTACTATACTATGACATTTTATGCCTTACTATACTATGACATTTTTTCATGTTTTTATACCTTACTATACTATGACATTTTATGCCTTAATGTACTATGACATTTTATACCTTAATGTACTATGACATTTTATGCCTTACTATACTATGACATTTTTTCATGTTTTTATGGCTTACTATACTATGACATTTTTTCATGTTTTTATGGCTTACTATACTATGACATTTTATGCCTTAACGTACTATGACATTTTATACCTTAATGTACTATGACATTTTATGCCTTACTATACTATGACATTTTTTCATGTTTTTATGGCTTACTATACTATGACTTTTTTTCATGTTTTTATACCTTACTATACTATGACATTTTATGCCTTAATGTACTATGACATTTTATGCCTTACTATACTATGACATTTTTTCATGTTTTTATGGCTTACTATACTGTGACATTTTTTCATGTTTTTATGGCTTATTATACTATGACATTTTTTCATGTTTTTTTGGCTTACTATGCTATGACATTTTTTCATGTTTTTATACCTTACTATACTATGACATTTATTCATGTTTTTATACCTTACTATACTATGACATTTCATGGCTTACTATACTATGACATTTTATGCCTTACTGTACTATGACGTTTTTTCATGTTATTATGCCTCACTAAACTATGACATTTTATGCCTTACTATACTATGACATTTTATGCCTTACTGTACTATGATGTTTTTTCATGTTTTTATGGCTTACTATACTATGACATTTTTTCATGTTTTTATGGCTTACTATGCTATGACATTTTATGCCTTACTATACTATGACATTTTTTCATGTTTTTATGCCTTACTA
>NW_019506778.1:0-930 GCF_002814215.2 Seriola lalandi dorsalis
AGTCATAAAAACGACATAGTATAGTATGGATTTAAAAGTGAAGTAAACGACATAGTATAGTAAGTCATAAAATGTGGAAAAAACGACATAGTATAGTAAGGCATAAAAAGTGAAAAAAACGACATAGTATAGTAAGGCATGAAAAGTCATAAAAACGACATAGTATAGTAGGGAATTAAAAGTGAAAAAAACGACATAGTATAGTAAGACCTAAAAAGTGAAAAAAACGATATAGTATAGTAAGGCCTCAAAAGTGAAAAAAACAACATAGTATAGTAAGGCATAAAATGTTGAAAAACGACATAGTATAGTAAGGCATAAAAATCAAAAAATCGACATAGTATAGTAAGATACGAAAAGTCATAAAAACATCATAGTATAGTGAGTTATAAAAACTGAAAAAAAACGACATAGTATAATAAGGCATAAAAAGTGAAAAAAAAAGACATAGTATAGTAAGGCATAAAATGTGGAAAAAACAACATAGTATAGTAAGGCCTCAAAAGTGGAAAAAATGACACGCTATAGTAAGGTATGAAAAGTCATAAAAACATCATAGTATAGTGAGTTATAAAAACTGAAAAAAACGACATAGTATAGTAAGGATTAAAAAGGGAAAAAAACGACATAGTATAGTAGGGAATTAAAAGTGAATAAAACGACATAGTATAGTAAGGCATAAAAAGTGAAAAAACGACATAGTATAGTAAGGCATAAAAAGTGAAAAAACGACATAGTATAGTAAGGCATTAAAAAGTTTTAAAAAACGACATAGTATAGTAAGGCATGAAAAGTCATAAAAACGACATAGTATAGTATGGATTTAAAAGTGAAGTAAACGACATAGTATAGTAAGTCATAAAATGTGGAAAAAACGACATAGTATAGTAAGGCATAAAAAGTGAAAAAAACGACATAGTATAGTAAGGC
>NW_019506779.1:0-809 GCF_002814215.2 Seriola lalandi dorsalis
GAGGAAAAGAGCCGATCCAGTCGCTGGAAACGTGAAAACAGCGCTATTGAACGCATTCTCAGGTGTAACTGATAAGTTTATGACATGTAAACATGAAATCCATCATATTGTTCATGAATGCTACTCAAATAGACAGGAAAACTTATCCTGAAGTGTTCTGTGTAGAAATCCCACTAAATGTGAATGCTCAGATTTTGGAGAAACACAGACAGTTTTAACGAGGAAAGGAGCCGATTTAGGCGCTGGAAACCTGAAAAAAGCGCTATTGAACGCATTCTCAGGTGTAACTGATAACTTTATGACATGTAAACATGAAATCCATCATATTCTTCATGAATGCTACTCAAATAGACAGGAAAACTTTTCCTGAAGTGTTCTGTGTAAAAATCAGACTTAATGTGAATTCTGAGTTTTTGGAGACATACAGACAGCTTTAATGAGGAAAAGAGCCGATCCAGTCGCTGGAAACGTGAAAACAGCGCTATTGAACAGTATTGCATTCTCAGGTGTAACTGATAAGTTTATGACATGTAAACATGAAATCCATCATATTCTTCACGAATGCTACTCAAATAGACAGGAAAACGTATCCTGAAGTGTTCTGTGTAGAAATCCCACTAAATGTGAATGCTCAGATTTTGGAGAAACACAGACAGTTTTAACGAGGAAAGGAGCCGATTTAGGCGGTGGAAACGTGAAAACAGCACTTTTCAACAGTATTGTATTCACAGGTGTCACTGATAACTTTATGACATGTAAACATGAAATCCATCATATTTTTCATGAATGCTACTCAAATAGACAGGAAA
>NW_019506780.1:0-595 GCF_002814215.2 Seriola lalandi dorsalis
CCGTCGAGGGAGAGCGGTCGGACATCACTTCATCTGCACAGACGAGAGGAGGAGACGGGTCGGGAAGAGCTGCAGCGGTCGTCGCGGACGTTTTGCTGAGGCTGGAGACCATCTGCTTGCTGTCTGCTGCTGTTGGGAGTGTGGAGGCTGCTGCTACTTGTTGCGGGCTGGGCCAGGCCTGACGAGGAGGATTAATGCGGAGGTGGTAGTCCGCTGTTTCATCTTTTCTAATGGAGGTAACCAGTACTGCGTCCTGTTTTTCATGAGCTCCAACATAAAGCGCGCCAACGAATTAATGCAAGCTTGCTAAAAAGACCAAATAATAAACACAGAGTGCACTCAGGTTGTTTAAACTAGTAGACTGAGAAAAATAAAATCCCGGGTCAATTTTATTTTGGGTGTTTCCTTGTTTATTTTCCATACAAATGTTTATTATTTTCTCACGTGGAAGATTTATTGTGTCCTTTAATACAAGACTGAGAGACTGAGAAACTGTGTTGTACTATTATTTGTCAATTCATACAGTAAGTATCTGAGTAAGATAATTCATATGTCCGGCAGTAAATTCATTTATTTGTCAAAGCCAGGGTTATTC
>NW_019506781.1:0-1005 GCF_002814215.2 Seriola lalandi dorsalis
ATACTATGACATACTATGACTTTTTATGCCTTACCATACAATGACATTTTTATGACTTTTTATGCCTTACTATACAATGAGGTTTTTATGACTTTTTATGCCTTACTATACTATGAATTTTTTATGACTTTTTATGCCTCAATATAGTATGACTTTTTATGCCTTACTATACTATGACGTTTTTATATCTTTTTATGCCTTAATCTACTATGACTTTTTATACCTTACTATACTATGCAGCTTTATGACTTTTGTCATTTTTATTACTTTTTTTGCCTTGCTATACTATGTCTTTTTTATGACTTTTTGTGCCTTACTATACTATGACTTTTTACTGACTTTTTATGCCTTACTATACTATGACTTTTTATGCCTTACCATACTATGACATTTTTTATGACTTTTTATGCCTCACTATACTATGACTTTTTATGCCTTACTATACTATGACTTTTTATATCTTTTTTATGCCTTATTTATAACTTTTTATGCTTTACTATACTATGACTTTTTTATGACTTTTGTCATTTTTATTACTTTTTATGCCTTACTATCCTATGACGTTTTTATGACTTTTTATGCCTTACTATACTATGACTTTTTACTGACTTTTTATGCCTTACTATACTATGACTTTTTATGCCTTACCACACTATGACATTTTTATTACTTTTTATGCCTTACTATACAATGAGGTTTTTATGACTTTTTATGCCTCAATATAGTATGACTTTTTATGCCTTAATATACTATGACTTTTTATGCCTTACTATCCTATGACGTTTTTATGACTTTTTATGCCTTACTATACTATGACTTTTTATGCCTTACCATACTATGACATTTTTATTACTTTTTATGCCTTACTATACTATGACGTTTTTATGACTTTTTATGCCTTACTATACAATGAGGTTTTTATGACTTTTTATGCCTTACTATACTATGAATTTTTTATGACTTTTTATGCCTCAATATAGTATGACTTTTTATGCCTTACTATAC
>NW_019506782.1:0-713 GCF_002814215.2 Seriola lalandi dorsalis
GTAGCATGAAGTTTTTATGACTTTTTTTGCCATACTATACTATGTCGTTTTTATGACTTTTTTAGCCAAACTGTATTATGACTTTTTAGGCCTTAATATAATATGATTTTTCATGCCTTACTATGCTATGACTTTTTTATGACTTTTTAAGCCTTATTATACAATGTCATTTTTTGACTTTTTTTACCATACTATACTATGTCATTTTTATGACTTTTTTAGCCAAACTGTATTATGACTTTTTAGGCCTTAATATAATATAATTTTTCGTGCCTTACTATACTATGACTTTTTTATGACTTTTTAAGCCTTATTATACAATGTCGTTTTTATGACTTTTTTAGCCAAACTGTATTATGACTTTTTAGGCCTTAATATAATATGATTTTTCATGCCTTACTATGCTATGACTTTTTTATGACTTTTTAAGCCTTATTATACAATGTCATTTTTTGACTTTTTTTACCATACTATACTATGTCGTTTTTATGACTTTTCTTCCCATACTATATTATGACTTTTTAGGCCTTACTATAACATGATTTTTCATGCCTTATTGTAGTATGAAGTTTTTATGACTTTTTAAGCATTAATATACAATTTCATTTTTTGACTTTTTTTTACCATACTATACTATGTCGTTTTTATGACTTTTCTTCCCATACTATATTATGACTTTTTAGGCCTTACTATAACATGATTGTTCATGCCTT
>NW_019506783.1:0-788 GCF_002814215.2 Seriola lalandi dorsalis
ATAAAAAGGCATAAAAAGACATAGTATAGCAAGGCATAAAAAGTCATAAAAATGACATAGTATAGTAAGGCATAAAAAGTCATAGTAAAGTAAGGCATAAAAAGTCATAAAAACGACATAGTATAGTAATGCATAAGCAGTCATAGTATAGTAAGGCATGAAAAGTCATAAAAATGTCATAGTATAGTAAGGCATGAAAATTCATAAAAACGTAATAGTACAGTAAGGCATAAAAAGTCATAAAAACGACATAGTATAGTAAGTCATAAAAAGGCATAAAAACGACAGTATAGTAAGGCATAAAAAGTCATAGTATAGTAAGGCATAAAAAGTCATAAAAACGTCATAGTATAGTAATGCATAAACAGTCATAGTATAGTAAGGCATGAAAAGTCATAAAAATGTAATAGTATAGTAAGGCATAAAAAGTCATAGTATAGTAAGGCATGAAAAGTCATAAAAACGTCATAGTATAACAAGGCATAAAAAGTCATAAAAATGACAGTATTATAAGGCATAAAAAGTCATAGTATAGTAAGGCATAAAAAGTCATAAAAATGACATAGTATAGTAAGGTATAAGAAGTCATAGTATAGTAAGTCATAAAAAGTCATAAAAACGACATAGTATAGTAAGCCATAAAAAGTCATAAAAATGACATAGTATAGTAAGGCATAAAAAGTCACAGTATAGTAAGTCATAAAGAGTCATAGTATAGTAAGGCATGAAAAGTCATAAAAACGTCATAGTATATTAAGGCATAAAAAGTCATAAAAATGACATAGTAT
>NW_019506784.1:0-449 GCF_002814215.2 Seriola lalandi dorsalis
TTACTATGCTATGTCATTTTTTTGCCATACTATACTATGACGTTTTTTTTTACATTTTTTTGCCTTACTATACTATGACATTTATACACCTTACTATACTATGATGTTCGTTGAGATTTTTTTGCCATACTATATTATGACTTTTTTTTGCCATTTTTAAGCCTTACTATACTATGACGTTTTTTTTTACATTTTTATGCCTTACTATACTATGACGTTTATACGCCTTACTATACTATGATGTTTGTTGACATTTTTTTGCCTTACTATACTATGATGTTTTTTTGCCATTTTTTTGCCATACTATACTACGCCGTCTTTTGACATTTTCTTGCCATACTATACTATGACGTTTTTTGACATTTTTAAGCCTTACTATATTATGACGTTTATACGCCTTACTATACTATGATGTTTTTTCACATTTTTTTGCCATACTATACTATGAT
>NW_019506785.1:0-1911 GCF_002814215.2 Seriola lalandi dorsalis
GACTTTTTAGGCCTTACTATAACATGATTTTTCATGCCTTATTGTAGTATGAAGTTTTTATGACTTTTTAAGCATTAATATACAATTTCATTTTTTGACTTTTTTTTACCATACTATACTATGTCGTTTTTATGACTTTTCTTCCCATACTATATTATGACTTTTTAGGCCTTACTATAACATGATTGTTCATGCCTTATTGTAGTATGAAGTTTTTATGACTTTTTAAGCCTTAATATACAATGTCATTTTTTGACTTTTTTTGCCATACTATACTATGTCGTTTTTATGAATTTTTTAGCCAAACTGTATTATGACTTTTTAGGCCTTAATATAATATGATTTTTCATGCCTCACTATGCTATGACTTTTTTATGACTTTTTAAGCCTTATTATACAATGTCATTTTTTGACTTTTTTTTACCATACTATACTATGTCGTTTTTATGACTTTTTTAGCCAAACTGTATTATGACTTTTTAAGCCTTAATATAATATGATTTTTCATGCCTTACTATGCTATGACTTTTTATGACTTTTTAAGCCTTATTATACAATGTCATTTTTTGACTTTTTTTTACCATACTATACTATGTCGTTTTTATGACTTTTCTTCCCATACTATATTATGACTTTTTAGGCCTTACTATAACATGATTTTTCATGCCTTATTGTAGTATGAAGTTTTTATGACTTTTTAAGCCTTAATATACAATGTCATTTTTTGACTTTTTTTTACCATACTATACTATGTCGTTTTTATGACTTTTCTTCCCATACGTTTTTATGACTTTTTTTGCCATACTATACTATGTCGTTTTTATGACTTTTTTAGCCAAACTGTATTATGACTTTTTAGGCCTTACTATAACATGATTGTTCATGCCTTATTGTAGTATGAAGTTTTTATGACTTTTTAAGCCTTAATATACAATGTCATTTTTTGACTTTTTTTTGCCATACTATACTATGTCGTTTTTTGCTGTGCTATAATACGATTTTTCATGCCTTATTGTAGTATGAAGTTTTTATGACTTTTTAAGCCTTAATATACAATGTCATTTTTTGAATTTTTTTGCCAAACTGTATTATGACTTTTATGCCTTACTAAAATGTAATTTTTCATGCATTACTATGCTATGACTTTTTTATGACTTTTTAAGCCTTATTATAAAATGTCATTTTTTGACTTTTTAGGCCATACTATACTTTGTCATTTTTATTACTTTTTTTTACCATACTATAGTATGTCGTTTTTATGACTTTTCTTCCCATACTATACTATGACTTTTTATGACTTACTATACTATGATTTTTTTATGACATTTCGGGCCTTACTATACTATGTCATTTTTTGAATTTTTTTGCCATACTATGTCGTTTTTATGACTTTTTTTTTTTACCATACTATAGTATGACTTTGTATGCCTTATTATACCAAGACTTTTTATGCCTTAATATACTATGTCGTTTTTATGACTTTTCGTCCCATACTATACTATGATCTTTCATGCCTTACCATACTATGACTTTTTTTATGACTTTTCAAGCCTTAATATAAAATGTCATTTTTTGACATATTTTGCCACACTATACAATGTCATTTTCTGACTTTTTTTTGCCATACTATACTATGTTGTTTTTATGACTTTTCTTCCCTTACTATATTATGACTTTTTAGGCCTTACTATAACATGATTTTTCGTGCTTTACTACGCTATGACAGTTTTATGACTTTTTAAGCCTTATTATACAATGTCATTTTTTGACTTTTTTTGCCATACTATACTATGTCGTTTTTATGACTTTTTTAGCCAAACTGTATTATGACTTTTTAGGCCTTAATATAATATGATTTTTCATGCCTTACTATGCTATGACTTTTTTATGACTTTTTAAGCCTTATTATAC
>NW_019506786.1:0-1163 GCF_002814215.2 Seriola lalandi dorsalis
ACATTTTATGCCTTATTTTACTATGTCGTTTTTTTTCATTTTTTTGCCTTAGTATACTATGTCGTTTTTTTGCCTTAGTATACTATGTCGTTTTTATGACTTTTTTTGCCTTAGTATACTATGTCGTTTTTATGACTTTTTACGCCTTAGTATACTATGTTGTTTTTATGACATTTTTTGCCTTAGTATACTATGACATTTTATGCCTTATTTTACTATGTCGTTTTTATGACATTTTATGCCTTATTTTACTATGTCGTTTTTATGACATTTTATGCCTTATTTTACTATGTCGTTTTTTTTCATTTTTTTGCCTTAGTATACTATGTCGTTTTTTTGCCTTAGTATACTATGTCGTTTTTCTTCATTTTTTTGCCTTAGTGTACTATGACGTTTTTATGACTTTTTTTGCCTTAGTATACTATGTCGTTTTATGACTTTCTTTGCCTTAGTATACTATGACGTTTTTATGACTTTTTTGCCTTAGTATACTATGTCGTTTTTCTTCATTTTTTTGCCTTAGTATACTATGTCGTTTTTATGACTTTTTTTGCCTCAGTATACTATGTCGTTTTTTTGCCTTATGTCGTTTTTATGACTTTTTTGCCTTAGTATACTATGAAGTTTTTATGACTTTTTTTGCCTTAGTATACTATGTCGGTTTTATGACTTTTTACGCCTTACTATACTATGTTGTTTTTATGACATTTTTTGCCTTAGTATACTATGTCGTTTTTTTGCCTTAGTATACTATGTCGTTTTTCTTCATTTTTTTGCCTTAGTATACTATGTCGTTTTTATGACATTTTATGCCTTAGTATAGTATGACGTTTTTATGACTTTTTTTGCAATAGTATACTATGTCGTTTTTTTTCATTTTTTTGCCTTAGTATACTATGTCGTTTTTTTGCCTTTGTATACTATGTCGTTTTTATGACTTTTTTTGCCTCAGTATACTATGTCGTTTTTTTGCCTTAGTATACTATGTCGTTTTTATGACTTTTTTGCCTTAGTATACTATGAAGTTTTTATGACTTTTTTTGCCTTAGTATACTATGTCGTTTTTATGACTTTTTACGCCTTAGTATACTATGTCGTTTTTATGACATTTTACGCCTTAGTATACTATGTTGTTTTTATGACATTTTTTGCCTTAGTATACT
>NW_019506787.1:0-682 GCF_002814215.2 Seriola lalandi dorsalis
ATAGTATAATAAGGCATAAAAATGGCAAAAAATGTCATAGTATAGTCAGGCACAAAACGTCACAGTATAGTAAGGCATAAAAATGCCAAAAAAAAGTCATATTCTAGTAGAGCATAAAAATGACAAAAAAACGTCATAGTATAGTCAGGCACAAAACGTCACAGTATAGTAAGGCATAAAAATGCCAAAAAAAAGTCATATTATAGTAGAGCATAAAAGTGACAAAAAACGTCATAGTATAGTATGGCATAAAATTTCAAAAAAACATCATAGTATAATAAGGCTAAAAAATGCAAAAAAACGTCATAGTATAGTAGAGCATAAAATTTCAAAAAATGTCATAGTATAGTGAGGCATAAAAATGACAAAAAAACGTCATAGTATAGTCAGGCACAAAACGTCACAGTATAGTAAGGCAAAAAAATGCCAAAAAAAGTCATATTCTAGTAGAGCATAAAAATGTCAAAAAACGTCATAGTATAGTCAGGCACAAAAGGTCACAGTATAGTAAGGCATAAAAATTCCAAAAAAAAAGTCATATTCTAGTAGAGCATAAAAATGGCAAAAAACGTCATAGTATAGTCAGGCACAAAACGTCACAGTATAGTAAGGCAAAAAAATGCCAAAAAAAGTCATATTATAGTAGAGCATAAAAATGTCAAAAAACGTCATAGTATTGTAT
>NW_019506788.1:0-901 GCF_002814215.2 Seriola lalandi dorsalis
CCTTTTTATACTATGACATTTTTATATTAATTTTTATGCCTTATTATACTATGCCTTTTTTTCACATTTATACTGTGACATTTTTTATTAATTTTTATGCCTGACTATACTATGACATTTTAATGCCTTATTATACAATGAAATTTTTATGCCTTATTATACTATGATGTTTTTTTACATTTTTTTGTCTTATTATACTATGACATTTTTATGCCTTATTATACAATGAAATTTTTATGCCTTATTATACTATGATGTTTTTCCAAATTTTTATACCTTATTATACTAAGACATTTTTTGACATTTTTTTGTCTTATTATACTATGACATTTTTATGCCTTACCATACTGTTGCATTTTTTGACATTTTTATGCCTTTTTATACTATGACATTTTTATGCCCTATTATACTATGACGTTTTTTCACATTTTTATACTTCACTATACAATGACATTTTTATGCCTTACTATACTATGACGTTTTTTCTCATTTTCATGCCATACTATACTATGACATTTTTTCACATTTTTATACCTCACTATACTATGAAGTTTTTACACCTTTTTATACTATGACATTTTTTCACATTTTTATGCCTCACTATACTCTGAAATTTTTATGCCTTACTATACTATGACATTTTTTTGACATTTTTAAGCCTTATTATATTATGACTTTTTTCACATTTATACTGTGACATTTTTTATTCATTTTTATGCCTGACTGTACTATGACATTTTTATGCCTTATCATACTGTTACATTTTTTGACATTTTTATGCCTTTTTATACTATGACATTTTTATGCCTTATTATACTATGACGTTTTTTCACATTTTTATACTTCACTATACAATGAAATTTTTATGCCTTACTATACTATGACGTTTTTTCACATTTTC
>NW_019506789.1:0-617 GCF_002814215.2 Seriola lalandi dorsalis
TCATAGTATAGTATGGCATTAAAGGTCAACAACGTCATTCTATATTATTTCATAAAAACATCAAAAAACATCATGGTACAGTATGGCATAAAACGTCATAGTATAGTATGGCATAAAAACAGCAAAAAACATCAAAATATAATATGGCATAAAAACAGCAAAAAACATCATAGTATAGTATTGCATAAAAACGTCATAGTATAATATGGCATAAAAACGTCATAGTATAGTATGGCATAAAAACAGCAAAAAACATCAAAATATAGTATGTCATAAAAACGACAAAAAACATCATAGTATAGTATGGCATGAAAACGTTATAATAAAGTAAGGCATAAAAACATTAAAAAACGTCATAGTACAGTAAGGCACAAGAACATTAGTATAGTTGGTCATAAAAACGTTACAAAACGTCATAGTAAAGTCAGGCATAAAAACGTTATAGTATAGTATGGCATAAAAACAGCAAAAAATGGTCATAGTATATTATGTCATAAAAATGTCAAAAAATGTCACAGTATAGTATGGCATGAAAATGTTATAATAAAGTAAGGCATAAAAACAGTAAATAACATCATAGTATAGTATGGCATAAAAGGTCAACAACGTCATCGTAT
>NW_019506790.1:0-556 GCF_002814215.2 Seriola lalandi dorsalis
TATAGTATGATATTTCTTGGCATTTTTATGCCTTAATATACTATGTCGTCTTATGTCTTACCATACTATGAGGCTTTTAAGACCTTTTATACCTTAATATACTATGATGTTTTTTTGACATTTTGTGCCATACTATAGTATGACGTTTCTTGGCATTTTTATTCCTTTCTACACTATGTCGTTGTATTCCTTCCCATACTATGAGGTTTTTAAAACCTTTTATACCTTAATATACTATGTTTTTTTGACATTTTGTGCCATACTATACTATGACGTTTTTGAACATTTTTATGCCATACTATATATGACTTTTCTTGGAATTTTTATGCCTTTCTACACTATGTCATTGTATTCCTTGCCATACTATGACATTTATATGACCTTTATGCCTTAATATACTATGACGTTTTTTAACATTTTTATGCCATACTATACTATGATGTTTTTTTGACATTTTGTGCCATACTATACTATGACGTTTCCTGGCATTTTTATACCTTTTTCTACACTATGTCGTTGTATTCCTTGCCATACTATGACATTTTTATGACCTTTT
>NW_019506791.1:0-689 GCF_002814215.2 Seriola lalandi dorsalis
TAGTATAGTAAGGCATAAAAACGCCAAAAAACATCATAGTATAGTAAGGCATAAAAACGCCAAAAAACATCATGGTATAGTAAAGCTTAAAAATGTCAAAAAACGTCATAGTATACTAAGGCATAAAATGTCATAGTATAGTAAGGCTTAAAAACACCAAAAGATGTCATAGTATAGTAAGGCAGAAAATGTCATAGTATAGTAAGGCAGAAAAACATCATAGTATAATAAGGCATTAAAACGTCAAAAAACATCATAGTATAGTAAGGCTTAAAAATGTCAAAAAACATCATAGTATAGTAAGGCTTAAAAACATCAAAAAACGTCATAGTATAGTAAGGCAGAAAATGTCATAGTATAGTAAGGCAGAAAAACATCATAGTATAATAAGGCATTAAAACGTCAAAAAACATCATAGTATAGTAAGGCTTAAAAATGTCAAAAAACATCATAGTATAGTAAGGTTTAAAAACATCAAAAAACGTCATAGTATCCTAAGGCATAAAATGTCATAGTATAGTAAGGCATAAAAATACCATAAAATATTATAGGATAGTAAGGCATAAAAATGCCAAAAAACATCATAGTACAGTAAGGCTTAAAAATGTCAAAAAACATCATAGTATAGTAAGGCTTAAAAACATCAGAAAACGTCATAGTATACTAAGGCATAAAATGTCATAGTATAG
>NW_019506792.1:0-1329 GCF_002814215.2 Seriola lalandi dorsalis
TGCCTTAGTATACCATGATGTTTCATGCCTTACAATACTATGATGTTTTTTTATATTTTCATGCCTTAAAATCCCGTGACATTTTTTCATGTTTTTATTCCTTAGTATACTATGACGTTTTATGCCTTATTATGACATGGCGTCTTTTGCCATTTTTATGCCTTAATATACTATGCCGTTATATGCCTTACCATACTATGAGGTTTTTTCATATTTTTATGCTCTAAAATAGTGTAACATTTTTTCATGTTTTTATGCCTTAGTATACTATGACGTTTTTCAACATTTTTATGCCTTAATATAATATGAAATTTTTTTTTAAATTTTCATGCCTTACTATACTATGACATTTTATGCCTTAGTATACTATGA
Source organism: Seriola lalandi dorsalis (assembly GCF_002814215.2). Taxonomy (NCBI): domain Eukaryota; kingdom Metazoa; phylum Chordata; class Actinopteri; order Carangiformes; family Carangidae; genus Seriola; species Seriola lalandi. Next base: position 373 of record NW_019506792.1, read on the forward strand.
CGTTTTTTAATATTTTCGTGCCTTAAAATAACGTGACATTTTTTTATGTTTTTATGCCTTAGTATTCTATGACGTTTTATGCCCTATTATGACATGACATCTTTTGCCATTTTTATAGCTTAGTATACTACGACGTTTTATGCCTTATTATGAATAGTGTGAAATTTTTTCATGTTTTTATGCCTTAGTATACCATGATGTTTCATGCCTTACAATACTATGATGTTTTTTTATATTTTCATGCCTTAAAATCACGTGACATTTTTTCATGTTTTTATTCCTTAGTATACTATGACGTTTTATGCCTTATTATGACATGGCGTCTTTTGCCATTTTTATGCCTTAATATACTATGCCGTTATATTCCTTACCATACCTTGAGGTTTTTTCATATTTTTATGCTCTAAAATAGTGTAAAATTTGTTCATGTTTTTATGCCTTAGTATACTATGACGTTTTTCAACATTTTTATGCCTTAATATAATATGAAATTTTTTTATAATTTTCATGCCTTACTATACTATAACATTTTATGCCTTAGTATACTATGATCTTTTATGTCTTGTAATGACATGACATCTTTTGCCATTTTTATGCCTTAATACACTATGACGTTTCATACCTTACAATACTATGATGTTTTTGTATATTTTCATGCCTTAAAATCACATGACATTTTTCATGTTTTTATGCCTTAGTATACTATGACGTTTTATGCCTTAGTATACTATGACGTTTTTTAATATTTTCGTGCCTTAAAATAACGTTTTATGCCTTAGTATACTATGACGTTTTTTAATATTTTCGTGCCTTAAAATAACGTGACATTTTTTGATGTTTTTATGCCTTAGTATTCTATGACGTTTTATGCCCTATTATGACATGACGTCTTTTGCCATTTTTATAGCTTAGTATACTACGACGTTTTATGCCTTACTATTATATGGCGTTTTTTCA
>NW_019506793.1:0-830 GCF_002814215.2 Seriola lalandi dorsalis
CATACTATACTATGACGTTTTTTGCTGATTTTATGACATACTATACTATGACGTTTTTTGCTGATTTTACGACATACTATCCCATGACGTTTTTTGACGTTTTTATTACATGCTATACTATGACGTTTTCATGCCTTACTATACTGTGACAATTGTATGACATACTATACTATGAGGTTTTTTGAAGTTTTAACAACATACTAGACTATGGCATTTTCATGCCATAATATGCTATGACGTTTTTTTACGTTTTATGACACAGTATACTATGACGTTTTTTGCTGATTTTACGACATAAATATACTATGACGTTTTTTGATGTTTTTATTACATACTATACTATGACGTTTTATGACACAGTATACTATGATGTTTTTTGCTGATTTTACGACATACTATACTATGACGTTTTTATGCCATACTATCCTATGACGTTTTTTGACGTTTTCATGCCATACTATACTATGACGTTTTTATGCCATACTATCCTATGACGTTTTTTGACGTTTTCATGCCATACTATACTATGACGTTTTTATGCCATACTATCCTATGACGTTTTTTGACGTTTTCATGCCATACTATACTATGACGTTTTTGCTGATTTTACGACATACTATACTATGACGTTTTTATGCCATACTATCCTATGACATTTTTTGCCGTTTTTATGACATACTATACTATGACGTTTTTTGCTGATTTTACGACATACTATACTATGATGTTTTTATGCCATACTATCCTATGACGTTTTTTGACGTTTTCATGCCATACTATACTATGACGTTTTTTGCCGTTTTTATGACATACTATACTATGACGTTTTT
>NW_019506794.1:0-621 GCF_002814215.2 Seriola lalandi dorsalis
CATAATCACGACATAGTATAGGAAGGCATGAAAAGTCAAAAAAAATGACAGTATAGTAAGGCATAAAAAATCATAAAAATGACATAGTATAATAAGGCATAAAAAGTCATAAAAAATGACATAGTATAATAAGGCATAAAAACGACATAGTATAGTAGGACATGAAAAGTCAAAAAAATGACATAGTATAGTACGGCATAAAAAGTCATAAAAACGACATAGTATAGTAAGGCATGAAAAGTCATAAAAATGACATATTATAGTAAGGCATAAAAAGTAAAAAAAATGACATCGTATATTAAGGCATAATCACGACATAGTATAGTAAGGCATAAAAAGTCATAAAAACGTCATAGTATAGTAAGGCATGAAAAGTCAAAAAAATGACATAGTATAGTAAGGCATAAAAAGTAAAAAAAATGACATAGTATAGTAAGGCATAATCACGACATAGTATAGGAAGGCATGAAAAGTCAAAAAAAATGACAGTATAGTAAGGCATAAAAAATCATAAAAATGACATAGTATAATAAGGCATAAAAAGTCATAAAAAATGACATAGTATAATAAGGCATAAAAACGACATAGTATAGTAGGACATGAAAAGTCAAAAAAATGACA
>NW_019506795.1:0-702 GCF_002814215.2 Seriola lalandi dorsalis
TTACTATGCTATGACGTTTTTATCACTTTTCATGCCTTACAATACTATGACCTTTTTATCACTTTTCATGCCTAACGTTACTATGACATTTTTATCACTTTTCATTCCTTACGTTACTATGACGTTTTTATCACTTTTTATGCCCTACTGTACTATGATGTTTTTATCACTTTTCATGCCTTACGTTACTATGACATTTTTATCACTTTTTATGCCTTACTGTACTATGATGTTTTTATCACTTTTCATGCCTCACGTTACTATGACGTTTTTATGCCTTACTATACTATGATGTTTTTATCACTTTTCATGCCTTACGTTACTATGATGATTTTATGCCTTACTATACTATGACATTTTTATCACTTTTCATGCCTTAGGTTGCTATGACGTTTTTATGCCTCACTATACTATGACATTTTTATCACTTTTTATGCCTTACTGTACTATGATGTTTTGGTCACTTTTCATGACTTACTATACTATGACGTTATTTTGCCTTACTATACTATGACGTTTTTATCACTTTTCATGCCTTACGTTACTATGACATTTTTATCACTTTTTGTGCCTTATGTTACTATGACATTTTTATGCCTTACTATACTATGATGTTTTTATCACTTTTCATGCCTTACTGTACTATGATGTTTTTATCACTTTTCATGCCTCACGTTACTATGACGTTTTTATACCTTACTA
>NW_019506796.1:0-929 GCF_002814215.2 Seriola lalandi dorsalis
ACCTTGAGTATGAATCTTCCCTGAGATTTGACTAACAGGTGCTAATGATGTCTGTTACTGTTGTGGAAAAGGGTCCAGAGGCCATGAGGCCCTCACAGAAGAGGAAGGAAAGAGGACAAGAGATCAAGACTACGGAGGCACTGGGTGAGTTCTTTACAACTGTTCAAGAAGCTTATATCAAAAAGCTAGTTTTATAATCATGACTCAACCAATATTCTCATATTTAAACAGTGTTCCATATTTCAGTGCAGCAATAATGGGTTTGTCTGGCTATTCAGTGGTGCTAAAGTAGGAAGGACAGAAAATTATATAAGAATAAATAGATGAATAAATTCTGGAATAGTGGAACAGTTCACAAATTTGGGAATACAAATTGCATCAAATTTGGACACAATTGTTAAAACCAATTACGAACCTTTAATGAAGGAAATAATGGAATCAACTGATAGATGGATGTCCCTTCCGCTGTCCCTGATAGGCAGAATTAACATATTGAAAATTAATACACCCCCTAAAATATTGTACTTATTTCAAAATGTCCCACTCCCTCCACCAGGGGATTTTTTTCAGAAAATTATAGGGTTATTTATTAGATTTATATGGAAGAATAATCGGGCTAGAATTCGGTTATCTTTGCTATACCTACCATACAACAAAGGAGGTTTGAAATGTCCCAATGTAAGTTGGTATTACTGGGCAGTACAACTTAGAACTATTAGGTTTTATTTTGCAACAAAGGATGTCCCACAGTGGAAAGAAATGGAATCAGAAGGTCTGCATCTGCCCCTGCCTTTGTATTTCCCTTCAGACACATTGCCAAATTTATTAAAACAAATTACTAATCCAATTGTTAGATATATGATAAAGGTATATTTTGAAGTAAAAAAATGTATTAAAGAACCTGCCTTTTTATCGCTGTACAGTCCCAT
>NW_019506797.1:0-1421 GCF_002814215.2 Seriola lalandi dorsalis
CCTTTCCAATTTGAAAACAGATCCTTGTATACATTGAGGGCTAAAAAGTCATAGGAAGTCATGAAAAAAAGGCGTTACTAAGGCATAGAAATGTCAAAAATTGTCATATTATAGTAAGGTGTACAATGTCATAGTATAGGAGAGCATAAATATGTAAAAGAACGACATAGTATAGGAAGGCATAAAAATATCAAAAAATGTCATAGTATAGTAATGCACAAAAACATCATAGTACATTGAGACATAAAAAGTCATAGGAAAAAAAAGCCATAGTATGATAAGTCATAGTACTCAAACAACGTCATAATGTAGTAAGGTATAAAAAAATCAAACAACATCATCGTATAGTAAGGCATAAAACTTCATAGTATAGTGAGGCATAAAAATTTCCAAAAATGTCCAAGTATAGTAAGGTATAAAAACTCATATTAAAGTAAGACATAAAACTGCCAAAAAACTTCATACTACAGTAAGGCATAAAAATGTCAAAAAACATCATAGTATAATAATAATCATAAAAATTTCAAAAAATGTCATACCATAATAAGCCATAAAAATGTGAAAAAAACGTCATACTATAGTAAAGCATGCAAATGTTATAGTATAGTAAGGCCTAAAAATGTCAAAATATGTAAAGTCCACAAAGAAGGGTATCAAGACCAGGAATAGAACCATGAACCCTCTGACTGCAAGGTAATGGTTCTGACCACTCTACCACATCTCCACATTGCTTGTGGTATTTATTGAGGCCTATAAAGTCAGAAGAAGTCAAGAAAAAAAAAAAGTCAAAAAACGTAATACTATAATAAGGCATAAAAATGTCAAAAAATGTCATAGTATAGTAAAGCATAAAACCATCATAGTATAGTAAGGCATAAAAATGTCAAAAAAACGTAATACTATAATAAGGCATAAAAATGTCAAAAAATGTCATAGTATAGTAAGGCATAAAAATGTCAAAAAAACGTAAAAACAACAAAGTATAGTAAGGCATGAAAAGTCATAGTATAGTAAAGCAAAAAATGTCATAGTATAGTAAGGCATAAAAATGTCAAAAAAACGTAATACTATAATAAGGCATAAAAATGTCAAAAAATGTCATAGTATAGTACGGCATAAAACCATCATAGTATAGTAAGGCATAAAAATGTCAAAAAAGTTATACTATAATAAGGCATTAAAAATGTCAAAAAATGTCATAGTATAGTAAGGCATAAAAACATCATAGTATAGTAAGGCATATAAATGTCAAAAAATGTCATAGTATAGTAAGGCATAAAAACATCATAGTATAGTAAGGCATAAAAATGTAAAAAAAAAAGTCATACTATAATAAGGCATAAAAATGTCAAAAAATGTCATAGTATAGTAAGGCATAAAAACTTCATACTACAGTAAGGCATAAAAATGTCAAAAAACAT
>NW_019506798.1:0-1139 GCF_002814215.2 Seriola lalandi dorsalis
AAAATATTTGAAAAACCATCATAGTATAGTAAGGCATAAAAATGTGAAAAAACGTCATAGTATAGTAAGGCATGAAAAGTCATATTATAGTAAGGTATAAAAATTTGAAAAAACGCCATAATATAGTAAGGCATAAAAATGTGAAAAAAAGTCATAGTATAGTAAGACACAAAAATGTAAAAAACATGTCATATTATAGTAAGGAATAAAAATGTGAAAAAACGGCATAGTATAGTAAGGCATAAAAAGTCATAGTATAGTAAGGCATAAAAATGTGAAAAAACGTCATAGTATAGCAAGGCATAAAAGTCATAATATAGTAAGGACGGAAATATTTGAAAAAACATCATAGTATAGTAAGGCATAAAAATGTGAAAAAACATCATAGTATAGTAAGGCATAAAATGTCATAGTATAGTAAGGCATGAAAAGTCATAGTATAGTAAGGCATAAAAATTTGAAAAATATCATAGTATAGTAAGGCATAAAAAGCCATAGTATAGTAAGACATAAAAATGTAAAAAAAAAAATGTCATAGTATAGTAAGGCATAAAAAGTCATAATATAGTAAGGCATAAAATGTCATAGTATAGTAAGACCTTAAAATGTCAAAAAAACATCATAGTATAGTAAGGCATAAAAATGTGAAAAAAAGGTCATAGTATAGTAAGGCATGAAAAGTCATATTATAGTAAGGCATAAAAATGTGAAAAAACGTCATAGTATAGTAAGGCATGAAAAGTCATATTATAGTAAGGTATAAAAATTTGAAAAAACGTGATATTATAGTAAGGCATAAAAATGTGAAAAAACGTGATATTATAGTAAGGCATAAAAATGTGAAAAAATGTCATAGTATAGTAAGGCATAAAAATGTGAAAAAACGTCATAGTATAGTAAGGCATGAAAAGTCATAGTATACTAAGGCATAAAAATGTAAAAAAAAAATGTCATAGTATAGTAAGGCATAAAAACTTATAATATAGTAAGGCATAAAATGTCATAGTATAGTAAGGCATAAAAATGTAAAAAAAAAATGTCATAGTATAGTAAGGCATAAAAACTTATAATATAGTAAGGCATAAAATGTCATAGTATAGTAAGACCTATATGAATATGAAAGTATAAAAATTTGAAAA
>NW_019506799.1:0-629 GCF_002814215.2 Seriola lalandi dorsalis
AAAACGTCATAGTATAGTAAGGCATAAAAACCTCAAAAAACGTCATAGTATAGTAAGGCAAATAATGTCAAAAAACATCATAGTAAAGTAAGGCATTAAAACCTCAAAAAACGTCATAGTATAGTAAGGCTTAAAAACTTCAAAAAACGTCATAGTATAGTAAGGCATAAAAACCTCAAAAAACGTCATAGTATAGTAAGGCAAATAATGTCAAAAAACGTCATAGTATAGTAAAGCATAAAAACCTCAAAAAACGTAATAATATAGTAAGGCAAATGGTGTCAAAAAACATCACAGTAAAGTAAGGCATTAAAACTTCAAAAAACGTCATAGTATAGTAAGGCATAAAAACGTTAAAAAACGTCATAGTATAGTAAGGCAAATAATGTCAAAAAGCATCATAGTATAGTAAGGCAAATAATGTCAAAAAAACGTCATAGTATAGTAAGGCATATAAACCTCAAAAAACGTCATAGCATAGTAAGTCAAATAATGTCAAAAAACGTCATAGTATAGTAAGGCATAAAAACCTCAAAAAACGTAATAATATAATAAGGCAAATGGTGTCAAAAAACATCATAGTAAAGTAAGGCATTAAGACCTCAAAAAACGTCATAGTATAGTAAGGC
>NW_019506800.1:0-644 GCF_002814215.2 Seriola lalandi dorsalis
ATGAGACCTTAATACCTTGCTGTACTAATAAATTTTATTCATGATTTAATGTCTTATTATACTATGTAATTTTTCACTTATTTTGCCATACTATACTATGTCATTTTTTTCACTATTTAGGCCTCTCTATATTATGATGTATTTATACCTTACTATACTATGAGGTTTTTTGATGTTTTTATGCCTTATTATACTATGTCATTTTTTCACGTTTTTTGCCATACTATACTATGTAATTTTTTTTATTTTTTTTGCCATACTATACCATGTCCTTTTTTTCACTATTTAGGCCTCTCTATATTATGATGTATTTATACCTTACTATACTATGAGGTTTTTTGATGTTTTTATGCCTTATTTTACTGTGTCATTTTTTACTTTTTTTGCCATACTATACTATGTCATTTTTTCATTTTTTTTGCCATACTATACTATGTCGTTTTTTTCACTATTTAGGCCTCTCTATATTATGATGTATTTATACTTTACTATACTATGACGTTTTTTGATGTTTTTATGCCTTATTATACTATGTCATTTTTTCACTTTTTTTGCCATACTATACTATGTCATTTTTTTAATTTTTTTTGCCATACTATACTATGTCCTTTTTTTCACTATTTAGGCCTCTCTATATTATGATG
>NW_019506801.1:0-762 GCF_002814215.2 Seriola lalandi dorsalis
CCTAGCTCTACCTCCTTCGTCCTCCTCCTCTCCTTTATCCTAACCCTAACCACTCCTCCTCTCCTTTATCCTAACCCTAACCACTCATCCTATGCCTAAACCTAACCTTTGACCTCTGACCTTTAACCCTAATCCTGGGCCTTTTCCCTAAACCTAACCTCTCTCTCTCTCTCTCTCTCTCTCTCTCTCTCTCTCTCTCTCTCTCCCCCTCTCTCTCTCTCTCTCACACTCACTCCAGGAAAAAGGAATTTTGGAATATTTATAATATTTATATGACATTCTACAATATTATGTCCAAAAAACGACTTCTGATCGTCATAGAGACACAAGCCTGGTACCATCGGATTCCTGATCCTCACAAACCCCCAAGTGGATGTAAGTTTCAAGTCTCTAGCTCACTCAGAACAGCAGTTATTAACAAAAAACAACTTTTAAGACCTGCAATGCATTACTGGGTAATTTCCTGACAAAACCGTGAATGAGAAGTAAAGGTAGAATGATCACTCTCAGACTGAATGCATGTTAAATTAAAGGCTGCTTCACTGAACATGAACTCAGGTGAGTAACCATAGCACTTCTAATGCTTCCTGTTGAAGACTAAGGATATTTAAATTATGGCAGATATTGCTACCAATATAATAATAATAATAATAATAATAATAATAATAATAATAATATTTAAAAATTCTAAAAAAAGTTCTAAAATATGTACCACTGTGTCCTGAGGTTGTGCGGTGTATGGAACACAGGACATCACTCTCT
>NW_019506802.1:0-703 GCF_002814215.2 Seriola lalandi dorsalis
CTATGTCATTTTATGACTTTTTATGCCTTACTATACTATGACATTTTTATGCCTTGCTATACTATGTTATTTTATGACTTTTTATGCCTTACTATACTATGACGTTTTGATGACTTTTTATGCCTTGCTATACTATGTTATTTTTATGACTTTTTATGCCTTACTATACTATGACATTTTTATGCCTTGCGATACTATGTTATTTTTATGACTTTTTATGCTTTACTATACTATGAAATTTTATGACTTTTTATGCCTTACTATACTATGAGGTTTTTATGACTTTTTATGACTTACTATACTATGACGTTTTTATGACGTTTTTATGACTTACTATACTATGATATTTTTATGACTTTTTATGCCTTACTATACTATGACATTTTTATGACTTTATATGACTTATTATACTATGACGTTCTTATGACTTTTTATGCCTTACTATACTATGACGTTTTTATGACTTGCTATACTATTTTTATGACTTTTTATGCCTTACTATACTATGACGTTTTTATGACTTACTATACTATGTTATTTTTATGACTTTTTATGCCTTTCTATACTATGACTTTTTTACTACTTTTTATGCCTTACTATACTATGTCATTTTATGACTTTTTATGCCTCACTATACTATGACATTTTTATGCCTTTTTATGACTTACTATACCGTGATGTTTTTATGTATTTTTATGCCTTA
>NW_019506803.1:0-1068 GCF_002814215.2 Seriola lalandi dorsalis
TGGCATAAAAAGTCATAAAAACGTCATAGTATAGTAAGGCATAAAAAGTCATAAAAACGTCATAGTATAGTAAGGCATAAAAAGTCATAGTATAGGAAGGCATAAGAAGTCATAAAAACATCATAGTATAGTAAGGCAATGCCAAAAAACTTCATAGTATAGTATGGCAAAAAATGTCATAGTATAGTATGGCAAAAAATGTCAAAAAACACTATAGCATATTAAGGCATAAAAGGTCATAAAAACGTCATAGTATGGTAGGGGATACAACGACATAGTAAAATAAGGCCTTAAAATGTTAAAAAACATCATAGTATAGTATGTCATAAAATGCCAAAAAACGTCATAGTATAGTATGGCAAAAAATGTCATAAAACACTATAGCATTTTAAGGCATAAAAGGTCATAAAAACGTCATAGTATGCTAAGGGATACAACGACATAGTAAAATGAGACCTAAAAATGTTAAAAAACATCATAGTATAGTATGGGATAAGATGCCAAAAAACTTCATAGTATAGTATGGCAAAAAATGTCATAGTATAGTATGGCAAAAAATGTCAAAAAACACTATAGCATATTAAGGCATAAAAGGTCATAAAAACGTCATAGTATGGTAGGGGATACAACGACATAGTAAAATAAGGCCTTAAAATGTTAAAAAACATCATAGTATAGTATGGCATAAAATGCCAAAAAACGTCATAGTATAGTATGGCGAAAAATGTCAAAAAACACTGTAGTATATTAAGGCATAAAAGGTCATAAAAACGTCATAGTATGGTAGGGGATACAACGACATAGTAAAATAAGGCATAAAAATGTTAAAAAACATCATAGTATAGTATGTCATAAAATGCCAAAAAACGTAAGGCATTTCTAAGGCATAAAATGTCATAGAAATGTCATAGTATGGTAGGGGATACAACGACATAGTAAAGTAAGGCCTAAAAATTTTAAAAAACATCATAGTATAGTATGTCATAAAATGCCAAAAAACGTCATAGTATAGTATGGCAAAAAATGTCATAGTATAGTATGGCAAAAAATGTCATAGTATAGTATGGC
>NW_019506804.1:0-890 GCF_002814215.2 Seriola lalandi dorsalis
GTAAGGCATAAAAAGCCTTAAAAACGTCATAGTATAGTAAGGCATAAAAAGTCATAAAAACGTCATAGTATAGCAAGGCAAAAAATGTCAAAAAAAGTCATAGTATTGTAAGGCAAGAAAAAGTCACAGTACAGCAAGGCAAAAAATGTCATAATATAGTAAGTTTAAAAAAAAAGTTTAAAAAAAAGTCATAGTATAGTAAGGCAAAAAAAGTAAAAAAAAAAACGACATAGTATAGCAAGGCAAAAAATGTCAAAAAACGTCATAGTATAGTAAGGCAAAAAATGTCAAAAAACGTCATAGTATAGTAAGGCAAAAAATGTCAAAAAAACGTCATAGTATAGTAAGGCAAAAATCATCATAGTATAGTCAGGCATAAAAATGTCATAGTATAGTGAGGCCAAAAAACATCTTAATATAGTAAGGAAAAAAAATGTCAAAAAAAGTCATAGTATAGTAAGGCAAAAAACATCTTAATATAGTAAGGAAAAAAAATGTCAAAAAAAGTCATAGTATAGTAAGGCAAAAAATGTCCAAAAACGTCATAGTATAGTAAGGCAAAAAAAGGGTCATAGTATAGCAAGGCAAAAAATGTCAAAAAACGTCATAGTATAGCAAGGCAAAAAATGTCAAAAAAAGTCATAGTATTGTAAGGCAAGAAAAAGTCACAGTATAGCAAGTCAAAAAATGTCATAATATAGTAAGTTAAAAAAAATGTCAAAAAAAGTCATAGTATTGTAAGGCAAAAAACGTCATAGAATAGTAAGGCAAAAAAATGTCATAGTATAGTAAGGCAAAAAAAGTCATAATATAGTAAGGCAAAAAATGTCCAAAAACGTCATAGTATAGCAAGGCAAAAAAAGGGTCATAGTATAGCAAGGCAAAAAATG
>NW_019506805.1:0-976 GCF_002814215.2 Seriola lalandi dorsalis
TTAATGCCTTACTATACTATGATGTTTTTTGACGTTTTTATGCCTTACTATACTATGACATTTTTTGACGTTTTATGCCTTAGTATAATATGATGTTTTTTTTAATGTTTTTATGCCTTACTATACTATGACAATTTAATGCCTTACTATACTATGATGTTTTTTGACGTTTTTATGCATTACTATACTATGACATTTTTTGACGTTTAATGCCTTAGTATAATATGATGTTTTTTTTAATGTTTTTATGCCTTACTATACTATGACAATTTAATGCCTTACTATACTATGATGTTTTTTGACGTTTTTATGCCTTACTATACTATGACATTTTTTGACGTTTTATGCCTTAGTATAATATGATGTTTTTTTTTATGTTTTTATGCCTTACTATACTATGACAATTTAATGCCTTACTATACTATGATGTTTTTTTCACGTTTTATGCCTTACTATACTATGACAATTTAATGCCTTACTATACTATGACCTTTTTTGACATTTTTATGCCTTACTATACTATTACATTTTTTGATGTTTTCATGCCTTACAATACCATGACGCTTTTTGCCTTACTATGCTATGACGTTTTTTGACGTTTTATGCCTTAGTATAATATGATGTTTTTTTATGTTTTTATGCCTTACTATACTTTGACCTTTTTTGACATTTTTATGCCTTACTATACTATGACGTTTTTTTTGTTTTTATGCCTTACTATACTATGACAATTTAATGCCTTACTATACTATGATGTTTTTTGACGTTTTTATGCCTTACTATACTATGACATTTTTTGACATTTTATGCCTTACTATACTATGACATTTTTTGACATTTTATGCCTTACTATACTATGACATTTTTGACATTTAATGCCTTACTATACTATGATGTTTTTTGACGTTTTTATGCCTTACTATACTATGACAATTTAATGCCTTACTATACTATGATGTTTTTTGACATTTTTATG
>NW_019506806.1:0-532 GCF_002814215.2 Seriola lalandi dorsalis
CAACACGCAACCAAACAAACAACACGCAACCAAACAAACAACACGCAACCAAACAAACAACACGCAACCAAACAAACAACACGCAACCATCCAAACAACATGCAACCAAACAAACAACACGCAACACAACAAACAACACGCAACCAAACAAACAACACGCAACCAAACAAACAACACGCAACCATCCAAACAACATGCAACCATCCAAACAACATGCAACCATCCAAACAACATGCAACCAAACAAACAACACGCAACACAACAAACAACACGCAACCAAACAAACAACACGCAACCAAACAAACAACACGCATCCATCCAAACAACTTGCAACCATCCAAACAACATGCAACCATCCAAACAACACGCAACCAGGCCAACAACACGCAACCAAACAAACAACACGCAACCAAACAAACAACACGCAACCATCCAAACAACACGCAACCAAACAAACAACACGCAACCAAACCAACAACACGCAACCAAACCAACAACACGCAACCAAACCAACAACACGCAACCATCCAAA
>NW_019506807.1:0-670 GCF_002814215.2 Seriola lalandi dorsalis
TCTACTGTGGATGTTCTGGTTCTAATGTGGAAGTTGTGGTCGTAATGTGGATGTTGTGGTTCTGAAGTGGATGTTGTGGTTTTAATGTGGATGTTGTGGTCGTAATGTGGATGTTGTGGTTCTGAAGTGGATGTTGTGGTTCTGAAGTGGATATTGTGGTTCTGATGTGGATGTTGTGGTTCTACTGTGGATGTTCTGGTTCTAATGTGGATGTTGTGGTCGTAATGTGGATGTTGTGGTTCTGAAGTGGATGTTGTGGTTCTAATGTGGATGTTGTGGTCGTAATGTGGATGTTCTGGTTCTGAAGTGGATGTTGTGGTTCTGAAGTGGATGTTGTGGTTCTGAAGTGGATATTGTGGTTCTGATGTGGATGTTGCGGTCGTAATGTGGATGTTGTGGTTCTGAAGTGGATGTTATGGTTCTAATGTGGATGTTGTGGTTGTAATGTGGATGTTGTGGTTCTGATGTGGATGCTATGGTTCTGATATGTTCTGTTTCTGATGTGGATGCTGTGGTTCTGATGTGTTCTGTTTCTGATGTGGATGCTGTGCTTCTAATGTGTTCTGTTTCTGATGTGGATGCAGTGGTCCTGATGTGTTCTGGTTCTAATGTGGATGTTGTGGTTCTGATATGGGTGTGGTGGTTCTAATGTGGATGTTGTGGTTCTGAA
>NW_019506808.1:0-587 GCF_002814215.2 Seriola lalandi dorsalis
AAACTACACAGTATAGTAAGGCATAAAATGCCAAAAAACACCATTTTATAGGATGGCATCAAAATGTCAAAAACGGTCATAGTATAGTAAGGCAAAAAATTAAAAAAAACATCCTGGTATGTTAACGCACAAAAGGTCATAATAACATCATATTATGGCGAGGCATAAGACGACATAATATAATAAGGCATAAAAAAATTCAAAAAAACGTCATAATATATTAAGGCATAAAAGGTCATAAAAACGTCATAGGATGGCAAGGCATAAGACGACAAAATATAGTAAGGCATAAAAATGCCAAAAAACATCATTTTATAGGCTGGCGTAAAAATGGCATAAAATGTAAAAAAAACATCCTGGTATATTAAGGCACAAAAGGTCATAATAACATCATATTATGGCGAGGCATACGACGACATAATATAATAAGGCATAAAAAATTCAAAAGAACATCATAATATATTAAGGCATAAAAGGTCATAAAAACGTCATAGTATAGTATGGCAAAAAATTAAAAAAAAACATCATAATATATTAAGGCATAGAAGGTCATAAAAAGGTCATAGTATAGCAAGGCATGAAACTAC
>NW_019506809.1:0-622 GCF_002814215.2 Seriola lalandi dorsalis
ACGTTTTTTGGCATTTTTAGGCCTCATCATACTATGACGTTTTGTGACATTTTTATGCCTTACTATACTATGAAGTTTTTTGCGTTTTTATGCCTTACTATACTATGACGTTTTTTGACATTTTTATGCCTTATTATACTATGACGTTTTTGACGTTTTTATGCCTTACTATACTATGACGTTTTTTGACATTATTATGCCTTACTATACTATGAAGTTTTTATGCCTTACTATACTATGACGTTTTTTTCACGTTTTTATGCCTTACTATACTATTACGTTTTTTGATATTTTTATGCCTTACTATAGTTGTGTTTCTATGCCTTACTATACTATGACGTTTTTTGGCATTTTTAGGCCTCATCATACTATGACGTTTTTTGACATTTTTATTTCTTACTATACTATGACGTTTTTTTTTATATATTTATGCCTTACTATACTATGACGTTTTTGTCACGTTTTTATGCCTTACTATACTATGACGTTTTTATGCCTTACGATACTACGACGTTTTTTGACGTTTTTATGCCTTACTATACTATGGCGTTTTTATGCCTTACCATACTATGACGTTTTTTTCACGTTTTTATGCCTTACTATACTATTACGTTTTTTGATA